>NW_017305408.1:1126144-1156255 GCF_001594115.1 Trachymyrmex septentrionalis | reverse complement strand
TTATATATATATATATATATATGTATAATTGTATAAATAATGTTCTATAATAAATTCGAGCGAATCATAACTTGATATATGGCTCCATTTATCCATTTTACTTGTAAACTAACTCTGCTTTCGCAAATAAACTTGCACCGCATATAGTAATAACTGAATAGGGCCGTGTTTGTATAGCGATAACTTAATAATTCTCAACAAGAGTATCCATTTTGATACTCTCGACGTAGCTTGCTCGATTTCTGTATTCATTCAAGATTTGCCTCAAGGCTTTTTCAAGTTGTCGACATCATAGTCCGTCTCATTTCCGCCATGGTTAGATATATTTCCCTTATAAACAAGCAATACCAATTCTATACTTATCGCTACAAGACCATCATCAAACGCGAATCGGCAACATCTGGACTATCAAAGAATATTATCACTTCCTTGACTTTTGTAACTTTGAGAACTATTTCGACATTAATTAATGCAACAAAATTAATAAATATCAAACAATATTCATGAAGATTTTTTTTTAAGAGTTTTTTAGTGCAATTGATTTAATTACTATGAATGCTTCATATGTGTTCATGAAAGGTACTAAATTAAATTATAATTAATATTAACCGTCCAAAGCTAATTATAAATGTACTGGACTCATTCAATTATAAATTTTTTTGCCAAAAGCGTCAAACAATTCAATTTTCTTCATTTTACATCTGCAGGTTATTCTTATCAAATTTAGTATTTATTCTTTTTTTATATAAGTTATGTCACTTTGATTTCTTCAAATTAATGTCTTTTAATTAAAATTAATTAAAATAAATTAATCTTACAGATTCAGTGTCAGTAACTGTATTATAGATTTCATCATTAGCTCCGGAGGGTTAAACCGTCTTTTTGATCTTTATAATAACGAAAAGGAAACTAATAATATATCTTTCTTTAAAACAGCAGACTTATATTAATAATTTTCGCTGCATTTCACGAAATATTTCAATGAATTTCTCGTCTACTTTAATCCTGTTAATTGACTTTCCTGTTGCTGTCACTTTTGTCTTGTTTGACAAAAGGTAGAGCTAATTTCCGGAAGATAGTAGACTGTAGTTCTCTTCTTCGTTGAATGAGGTAAGACGATTCAGCAATGAAGGAAGTAATACTAATTAAATAAATTTACAGATGGCCTAGATTCTTAATGTCAGACAAGCGAGCGTAATAGCGTCGAAATATTTCACGAGCATGCTGTAACTTACTTTTTAAAAATATAAAACTATGATAAAATGTTACGTAAAAAAATCAATTAATTCAAAAAATTTTTACATTTCTTTAAAGACATATATGTAAGTATGTATATATGAAAGACTTTAAAAGTCTATTTCATCACAATACTTTTTTTGTCACAAAAGTTTCGTCTATTGAATAAAATGTAATGCAACAAGAGGCACAAGTCTTCCAAATTGAAATATTCGCACATCGTCTATTCACGAGATGCTTTGACAAAAATTCCATGCGCGTAGCGGTATGTGTAAAATTTAGTCAGGATGGAATGCAAGGAGTTTTCAATAAAAATTGTAAAGCAAAGAGACAATAATATTGTAAAAGAAAATGAGGTTAAAAATTTGACAATTTAATTCTAAAATGCGATTCAAATCAGAAATTGATAAAACATTTGTGATAATTTATCACAAAGTAAAAATCTCATAATACGATATAATTTTATATTATTAATTTAATACGTTTATATCATAAAAATATTTATAATTATATAGAAACTTTTGAAAGTAATATCTTTAAACACTTTATTTTAATCGTAGGTTATATAAATAAATAAAAATATAGAATATTAGTCCAATTTAAAACCAAGAGAGAGTCCAATGTATTATTTCTGAACGGATTATACGATTCTAGCCACTCAGTTATCATAGTTCTGTTTGTGGTGAACTCTCATCGTTTCTTCGTTTAGCATCGTCGCTACGTCGTAGCCTTTTATCTATCAGGATTAAGAGCTTCACCTCCCCATTTTAAATTAACCCAAGGATTAAACCTAAATTAGTCTTCTTAATTCAATTCAAATCCCCCGAGGTCTCGTCTGTCTAGCCGCAGTATCTACGTTCTACCCCTTAAGAGCTACCGTCTTGAGCAGCAATTCTTGGAGAAATCATTGAAAATTATCCAAAGAGCTTCGACACTCTTCAAAATACACCTTCATTGATTTTCATTCTTAGTACATTAGTTTTCACAATAATATTTAAATAATAAATAGCTTTGACATTTTTCAGGATATACACTTTCATTAATTATATTCTTAAATACGTTAGTTTTCAACAATTTATTTAAATACATAATTCGATTAATTCATTGTGAGAGGAGAAAATGACTATTCTGTAGTCATTTTCTTTCTTAATTATATATTAAAATAATTTTAATTAGGCGCTCTATTTTATAATTATTACTAAAATATAATGTTGGTAATAATAATTTTATTTATAGTTTCATATATCAAAAAATATATACAGATAATCAGCTATAATTCGCAGTTATTTTCAGTGCCAATTATACATATAAGCAGTTTAACATTTAAATGACCAAACTTCAAGAGCGTATAGTGGATTACAATAAACTAAAAAAAATATGGAGTTTAGAGTGAGAGAGAGAGAGAGAGAGAGAGAGAGATATGCTTGTTTTTATGTTTTAGAGAAAATGACAAAAAAGAATTAGTAATTTTCGGAATATTATTATTTTCAAAACGGAATATTATCGTTTTCGTGTAAGACTTTAGCGATAATGCTTCAGAGGTAGTACGAGAGATACACGCGCCAATTATCACACAAAAGAGCGCTGGATCGGTGAGTTTCATTGTTAAAACATTATCATTGTTAAAAATCATCATGAAATTTAATATACTTTTAAGTTATACAAGTTAAATTTAATTTTATAACATTAATTACATTTAATTACATTAAATTTAATGTATTTATAACTGAAAAGATTTATAATTGATATTTGTACAATAAGTGCAAAAAGTATTCGTGCAGAGAAAATATTTTTTAAAAAAACTTTATTTTTAAAAAGTAAATATTATCCAGAGAGAAATGAGTCATGAAATTGGTGTGTCGAATCGATATCGATACGATAATTTCAACACTAATTCGATGTCGATTCGACGTGTAATTGATGATCATTTCTTGCTGAGTAATTAACAATTTATTTATAAAAAATATAATAGACTATATGTTTCTTAAAATTATATATATCAAAAAGATGTATATTAATTATAGAAAATATATCATCTAAAAAATAAGGCAAAATTAAAAATTGTATTGTTTGGATGCTCAAAAAGTGTTCGTATAGTCGAGAAATTTAGCTTCTGAAATCAGAAATACATCAAAACTCGTTTGCTTATGATAGAACAGAATATATTCATTGTATAAAATTGCTAATTAATGTTTATTTTTTACAAATAAGACTTTTTTTATAAAAAATTTTCTTGTACGAATACTTTTTGCTCTCACTGTATACATGTACATGAAATTTAACATACTTCTCATAAAATGTTACGAAATTTAATATACTTTTTATAGAATTTTATATGGATTTTATGAAATTTAATGGACATATTCATTATATTTAAGACTGCTATAACTTAGTTGTCAATTAAACTATTATTTTTCAATTATCTCATAACCACAAGCTTCCTTTACATGTTACTTAAATTCATAACAAAATTTGAAATATCATTGACCAGATCAGTGTTTGACTGCAACACGAGCTGTCAATACAAGATGCATGCATTGTTGCAAGAGACCGACATTTTGAACAATATGCATTAAGCAAATGACAACGTGAGTAAATAAGTGTGAATAAATAAGTAATAAATAAGTACAAAAATGAACTAAATTTTATCCTTTTTTTACTATTTTCTCCGAAAACAAAATAAAAACGAGCATATCTCTAAAGAGCTTTTTTCAGTTTTATTGATCTCCTACACACTTCCGAAGTTTGGCCATTTGAATTCGAATATTCTGTATATATTTTTTGACTGTTTTTTGGTGTTTTATCGGTCGAACCAATATTAATTATATTTATAAAGAAATATAAACATAATTATTACTGTTTAACAAAAAAAAAACGAAATTCAGTCATTTTCTGTAGTTCTGTAGAGATGCTGAATATGAATCAGATTTCGAAATAGTCCTATCACACTTTTGAGAAATTTGCAATTAAAGTTGCAAAAAAAGTATATTTGCATGTATTTTATCATATTAACTACGCGAAAATAATTTTTCATAAATTTATTAAAATTAACATGATGGTGGAATTTAAATAACGAATTTGTGTTCAGTAGATATCGAAAGACTATAAAAAAGACTAGTCTGGTTCCGGTGTTAGCAAAAAAATCATTTTTCTCACACCTACACACGCATACATAATTTAGATATTTATTATTAATAAAATATTTGAAACTAGACGTTAAAAATATCTAATTAATAAATATCTATCAAACGTTGAAAATAATTATTATTACATTAACAATATGTAATTGGATATTGAAGTCTTGATCACGTGGAATACGTTCATATTGTCGAAAGGTCTGACAAACATATTATTCCACTTTATCTAATCCTAGCATAATATCGGTAACATAGAAGCATTAACAAGGCAAAGTTTATTTAATGACAAATAAAACCACAAAGAGCATGTACATCCAAATACAGTGATCTTCGGTCTTTATTAAACGGTTCACCGTGGAAGCCGATTATTGTGTGTTTGATATAAGCCATGACGACATTATTCCCCTCTCATTCTCGATATTTTCTTTACCAGCACAATCCCCAATTATCCCTTAAGCATAGAAATTTCCAATAGCTGCAAGCTTCGATAATCTAACAAAGCTATGTCGTTAAGCCCTAGAAAGTGTTCCCATTATCTACAGAAATCCTACGAGAGCGATGCTATTATCGTCTATCTTTACTCGAGCATTATATAACGACAAACTTTTTGTATTATCTGTTGCATATTTTTCATAAATTTACAATTACACAATCGTTGATATTTCCTCATGAATAGATGAATATAAGAACTATTGTAAATAAAATAACCAGCTTTAAATTTTTTGGTTTTCTTCTTATTTGTTGTGTATTCATATGGTCTTAATAAATTGTTCATTAACATTCTTTAAATTTATCATTTAACACGCGTAAATGTATATTAAATTTCATTACAGCTTTTTATTTTAAATCAATTTCTCTCGGGTGTAGGTATTAATAATTCAGTAACTCTAGCAAAACAATTCGAGAAATGTTCTCATACAATTGCCATCATGGATCGAGGAATTCTAAAATCCAACGAGCGTCCTTGGAATAGTTTCGCAGCGATGGTTGGGGATATTCTTGCAATACTTCTATCAACCTTCGCAGAGTAAACCAAATAACTCAGACTACTACAATTGCAACAACATACTACTACATAGATGAGCGTGTACGTATTGTGCGACTTATACAAGCTGTTCCGAACATAGTTGCTTCTGAACAAGTGAGCAAGTAAGAGTCCGACTTCTTCTGAGGACAGTTGTGAAGAATGTTAAGCCGAAGAACCCTTTATTCCGACAGAGAATCTCGTGGTCTGTGTGCTACGATCCAATAACATTGCAATGCCAATAGGATCTTGTCCTTACGAGAACATGCGCTTGTAGGATTTCGTAGAATGAAATTTTAGCGGCTCTAAAATACATTATGGGATCTCCAGATTAAGCAAAGCCATCCTCTATCGACTATTACGCGCACTGATTTTGACGGGATGAAAAAGACATACAGGATTCCAATTTGAAAATGAGCTCAAGCTGATACGATATTAATTGAGAATTATATTTTCAATTAAATTTTGAAACATATGATGTGCATTAAATAGATATTTTCTTTAATAAATAAATTTAATTTTGTATCTCGCTAATTATAAGCGTAAAGAGAAATAAATTGATGTAGATAAAGATAATTAATGTACGATGCATCAGAAACAGAGAAAATGAATGAATAAATGAGAGAGAGAGAGAGAGAGAGAGAGAGAGAGAGAGAGATCATAAAAGTTCAGCACTGAAAATATAATAATTCGTTTAAAAATAGATAAGTATTACAAAACAAAATTAATTTTAACGCCGATGATATTAATTAGTATATACTCATAATGTTTTTATACAACAATTCAAAAAATTTTTTTTTGAATTTAATACCAATAATTGTTATAATTGTTTCTAGATACTTAATCCACGAAAATAAATCAACTGAATCCATTTGGGTAAGTATAGCAATGCGAGAAACCTAATTAATCTTCGGATCGTATTGACGTCCAGTCAATAGCTGGTGCTTCATTATCCAATTGACTAATTATCTTTTCGGATAGTTTCCGTACGCGCAAACCATCTTTTCGCGATCCGGTTGACAGCGTGCCTATAGGATTTTCCGCAATGAACCGTCACGTTTTCGAGCCTAACGGATGGCGAAAATTCAGTTTTGTTAATTGAAACGACCCAATTGCTTCTAGGGTTCGGCTGGTCGATACAGTTGCGGTTTACTTGCCAGCGGCAGAATTCGAAACAATTTCGTCTGCCGCTAGATTGGGTGCGGGACGCACGGGGACAAGAGAGAGGTGGTCAAAGTTGCAGGGCATACAACTCCGGATGATACGTTGCCTACCTGAACGTCATATTAATCCACGAATATGCTGATCGAGACTATTTGCGGTATTGACTCGACGTATATTGCTTTTCCCGATGCTTCGAGAGCCTACCCCGCGTCCTGTGTTACAGCTTCCTCACTCTGATAGGACAGTCTGCGGTCGATATGGTGAAACGTGTAACGTCCGAGTACGATCAAACATTTCGCTACACTGTACTTCATTAACGTATATGGGCACAGTCATCTGCCATCTGAATATTCTGTCGTCTCGTTACCTGGATCTTCTCTTAAGAGCGGATAAAATACTAAGAATAGAAATTTATTATTTGAAATACGAACTGTCCAATAGTCATTTTCTGATTAGAGAACAACTAAAGCTACTCGATTAAGAAGCGGTAAAATAATTTACGTGAAATTTGATTTAAGATTCATACTAAAATTTCAAATTAAAAATTGACGTATAAATTGATTTAAATATGTTAGTAGTAAATAAAAACAAAAATTTTTTAATATAAGTTCTTAATTGAATGTACTATGTAGTATAAAGTTATTGAAAAATAAAAAAATATCACATTAATCAAAACAAAACAAGAAACTTAAGCAGAGATTACGATTGCATGCCAGCGCTAACAAAAAATATATTAACAAAAAATATATCAATTAATATTTTAAAATAAATTTATATATAACTTTATTATTTTAGCTTTAATGCACATATATTTATTATCCAAAGTGTAATACGTCAGATATAATTGCAATAAAATAATTACAAATCAACTTTGTGTAAATTATTCATATAATATTTCAACTCGTAGCATTCACTATCTCCAACGATCAAGCAGTGGATACAGATACCGGCTCAGCTCTTTATGTATGTATTATTCCAAACCATCTGAAAGCTTTTCATTGTACAAACGTGTACAAAAATTTCTCAAACATTTCCTGAGAATCGTAAATCATTGTTCGATTTGTAACTTATCGATTCACTTAAGCTTTAAGAATTATAAAATACGTTAAAATGAGAGAAAATAAAAACCAAAACTAAATATATATTCTATAGTTTTCATTTATTTTTATAATACTAAGAATATATATATACAAAATGATACATTAAAAAATATAGAGGTAATAGATATATTATATATACATACACACACATATATATGTATATATATATATATATGTATGTATGCATATATAATATACTAATTATCTTTATATTTTTTAATATACTTTTATATATAATGTTACAGTTATTTAATTTATTGTGTATTAAAATTTATAAATCAGAAAAATTAATTTTTTATTGATTTTTTATTTGATATTTTTTGTATTATTTTTACAAACAGTATAATTTTTTACAGAGATACTTGCTATAATAAAAGATAGTAATTTTTAAGAAATTTTTAATGTAACTATGACTTTACAAAGAAACTTATTAAATTACGCAATAAAGAAAGTCTACGAAATGAACTGGATAAACTCGAGAATAGAATTATATTATATATAATCATATGATACATACGTAAGCTCAACTCACGGAAGCAATTAATAGAAAGTCTTTCCAATTCGCCTTATTCGCCGTATATTTGTAGAAAAAAAAAAGATATGTATGCGCGGCCAGTTACATTTTCTGTCACCATTGATCATCTTCTGACGTGAGACAACAAAAAGGAATTTCTGCAGTGAGTATTTTCGCACTTTGACGGAAGTCTACTTTTAGTCGATGCGTGTTCATTTCATAATGATCCAAAACAAACGATTGCAATCTCTAACTGTTATCTCTTTTAAATACTTCGGACAATGAAAAGTCATTAATTATCGATGTGAAGTCTATACAACGTGGGAGTAAAGTCTATACACGAAAATTCTCCGTTATAGCGGGGAAAGTGCGCTTTTCCATTACAACAGACAATTAATTAATAACGGCGAAAGAGATCACTATTGATGCTGAGTCATTATCAGCGTTCAATTATCAAAACGTACGCTTAAATAGATTGAGCATATCCGCATTGTTGCTATTGATTTTACATTCTGCGCCTCTTACATTATGTGCTTGCAATGCATACTCTATGTGCATTAAATGCGCGTAATATGTGAATTATATTTGGCAAACTATCTGCCAGCACATCGGCTCTTAGCGGGCACCTGCATTATCCGGTAAATCTTTTAATTATCGCGTACGAAGAGTATATCTAAATGCATTATTAACATGCCGGGCATCGTTAATTTCATTTGTAGACATTATCGCGGGTTATACATCGCACTGCAAATAGCGCATACAAGAACAATTTTCGCAAACTATGGAATATATTGAGTCTTTTTTAACAATGATCACGCTAACGCTAGTTTCGCTACTACCCTATCTTACGATTTCTAATGCTATTCTCAGAATGATCTCTCGTTCTTTCTTTCTCTCTCTTTCAGCATTGTTCTATTCAATGTACTTTTAAAAGCGTCAGATACTATTGTCCATGTTTACGGGTCTATTTGTAGAAGGTCAACATTCAATTATTGTTTTTTAACATTACAAGTTTTTGTTATTTCAATGTAGGAAGGATACTTTCATGTATCTCGTTTCCAATTTATCTTGATGTTATAACTGTTTTCAAACTTGCGCGAATTATTTAAAGAGATTACATTAACTAATTTGAATTTAATTCTAATAAAAAAATTATATAATTTTAATTCAATCTCCACAATGGTTTATGGAATCAAAAATTTATATAAATTTACACCAAATAATTAAAGCATTTAAGATCTGTCGATAAAAAATAGGAATTTTTTATATTTAATTAGGGTTTTATCTTCCCTTCGGTACTATTTCAAATTGTAAATAATTTTAGCACGTAAATACATATTGTACATTAAAATATTAATTCCAGGTCCTTAATTTATACATAAAAAAAAGAGAGGGAATTCTGTAAATTCTGTGAATATTCTGAGAATATTTTGTACAAGATTATATTTATAAAGTATACAATTACATATAGAATTACTGTACATTACATATATAATATGTATATATACAGTACAGAATAGATGGATAGCTGGTGTCCTCAAATCAACCTATCAGGTACTCCAAATTCCTGTTTGGCTATCGATTCGATAGAACATTGTCTCGAGATATCAGCCGTTACTGCAGCAGCTGTGGCGAGCTCCGTGAAATCGAGCGATCGCATATTACGCGTCCATTAACACAATGCTGTAGTATGAACCAAGGCTTAATGTATGATTTATGTGTCTGTAAAGCTTGGAAGCCACAGATCGTATCTACAAGGACCGTGATCTACACAAACCGTTCTCATGTATGCTTCTCATAGATACGAATAACGCTCGTTACTTAACACGCTTGTGAAAATTATTTCCGGAGAAACTGCATCACTCCTATTACATACAACATATTTTTCTTACGTTTTGTTTCATAAGAAAGCAAATACACTTGGGAAGAGGGCTTGATCTTATAATGAATTGAGTACGAAAGATAGTGTTATGCCTGCATCCAATAATTTGAACCCGGAATTAATAAAAGCACTATCGCACCAAGTTTTACGTGAGTAACGTTCTGCTTCTTTAAACATAGTCACAG
This sequence comes from Trachymyrmex septentrionalis, assembly GCF_001594115.1. Classification (NCBI taxonomy): domain Eukaryota; kingdom Metazoa; phylum Arthropoda; class Insecta; order Hymenoptera; family Formicidae; genus Trachymyrmex; species Trachymyrmex septentrionalis. Next base: position 1,146,013 of record NW_017305408.1, on the reverse strand, counting down.
TTCATCTTTATCAAGATGTGACTATTGAATTGTTTGCATTTCAAGATATGAAATCCTGTTCTGAGTTTCTCTGATAAACTCTTGAAACGAGATTCGAATAATAGTTACAAATACCAATCTATATTTGCCAAGCTATACAGGGTGTTCTAAGATTGATAATAAATATTTCAAAGGCAGATTCTTTATAACATTTTAACAGAACAAATAATTTAACAGGACATTATAACAGAACAAAAAGTCCCAGGGCTGAGGGGGGGGGGCTATTTTTGCATTTAAAATTCTATTTAAAATGCTAAATGTAAAATATTTAAAAATGTACATTAAAATGTACGTGGGAGAAATCCAATCCATATTTGAAACTATTTAAAATATCTATTTATCCATTTTTTTACATATAAAATAAATTCGAAAAACATTTTGTATCCACTTTTAAATACGTTTTTTATGTATTTTATATTTGGCATTTTACATATATAATTACCCAGCCCTGAAAATTCTAATATAAAAATATTGAGATTATGGTTTTTAAATAGAAAGAGTTTAAATATTACGAATAACAGAGTTAGAATTTTGCGCATTCAGAGATGACAAGTCAGAGAAGACAGTCAATGTGAGTGTGTGTGTGTGTATGTGAAGATGCTGAATATTATTATTGTCAAAGGCATGAAGTTCAAAGAAGCATCTTCAACGCTGATCTTACTATCCCCGAGCGCGCAAAATTCTAGCCCTGTCATTCGTAATTTTTAAACTCTTCCTACTTAAAAACTATTGTAGCCTCGGTATTTTTGTATTAAACTTTTTTTCTAAAAATATTACAAGAACTGTCTTCAAAATATTTATCATAAGTTTTAGGACACCCTATACAGAGTTCAATCCATTAATACAAATAATACAGAACAGAAAGAAAGAAATGCGGTAAAAAAAAATGAATGCAATAAAAAACATGAAAGAAAAGGAAGGATAGAAACGAGGAGTTCAGAGAGCTAAGCATAAATTCGTTATAATTACACTATTATAGTTATGTAAACAGACGCGTTCATGGTACGGCGGAATGGCCTTAAAGCAGGCTTCTCAGCTGAAGTCTTATTAGCCACGACAGGAGGAAGGAGGAAGAGCGAAAGGAGACGGAGTGCGACCTCAATATATAGTGCCGATTTCAAATCGATCGGGCTTTAATACTCGCTGTACTACGTTATTTCGTTTTTCCGCAGCACCTTTCTCTCCGCTACCGGCAACAACAAACGAAGCCTGTTTAAGGCACGGAAAAAAAGAATGCATCTTATGTCGGATAGGTCGATGCTGTAGCTGCACAAATGTTTTAAAGGAGTACGACGAGATTAAAGGAAACTTTGCTAATTTGAGAATCTGTCAAGACGTGTCTTATGAGTTAATAAAGACGTTTCTTCTGCTCAATGCAGTATAAAGAAAACCAATTTAATCTAATAATTTATATTTATATATCATTAATTAGCTAACAATTAGTGACCTTCAATAAGAATAATTTTGTATGAATAATTGATACTAAATTGTCAAATTAATAATTAGATTTTGTTTACAGCAGACAATTAATTAATAACTAATTATAATCGTATAAAAAACAATAGATTGTTGTGATTAAAAATAAAATTTTATTTGTTTAGTTTGTAATTAATTGTATTTTCTCTCTCTCCCTCCCCCCCCCTCTCTCTCTCTCTCTCTCTTCCATTCCCTTTTCTATCTCATTATATACAAGCAATATTGTTATGTCTATGGCAAAAATTTTTAAATGTCATTTTATGTAAATGTGGATCTTTAATAAAATAGTGATAATAAACTAAATTATGTTTATATATTAAAACTACAATTAAAACAGATATTACATAAACGTTTCGTTTACTAAAAAATAATAAATAAATTCTTTAAATTGTTATAAGATTTATCTGATCATTGTCGTTGTATGAGCGTATCCTACGAAAAATGAAAGAAAATGGACAGTCTCAAGATAATGGAGCATCTGTTCTGGAACGCGGAATATCATGAAAAATGAAGCTAAAACTGTACGAGAAAGACTTTAGATCATGTTCTCTGATTTACGATGCTACATGAACACAAGCTTAAAATAAAACATAGACGTATTTTAAGACCGTGTCATCAAAATAGAGGTAACATCCGAATTCTGGCGAACATTCGTTAACATAACGATACGGAGAAAATATTATACTACGTGTTTCACTATGCCACATATGTTTTGTCTAATAATATTAATGTATTTCTTCCTACAAGTCATTATAATTTAACTAGATACAAATAAAAAACATGCCAATATCTTCTGTTTTAAAAAAATCTATCTATTATAGAAAGATTTGTATAATAATTTCTTTAATATATTATGTTTTGTTAGAATTTAAATATTACAATATTGGTGTTTCTTTCGAGTAATAATACCTTTATTTCTTAAATTTTTCTTAAGTAATTAATCATTTTACTTTCAGCTATTATCTAGGTCATTCTGTTAGACGACATTTAAAGCGAACTTCCGTCAATGCATATCCAATAAAATGTACATTAACGATCGCTGGTTCTTTACACGATTTCACTAAAATGAGATTGCGGCATATACGATATCATGCAAGTTCTATCTTTGTATACCCGAAGATTGCTAATTGCCCAAGATTGCGACATAGTACAATTTAAAGTAGACATATTAAATAAGAGAAAAATCTTTCGCTCAAAAAAATATTGTCGATCGATTACTCTTGTCAATTATTTCACATAAAAATAAACTTTCAATATGTATAATAATAATTTGCTATTTCTAAGTAAATATCATGGCAGATTAACAAACTACAATTTGAGATGTTTTCTTAATATATTTCACATTACTCTCTAAAATAAATAGAATATTATAAATAAAATAAAATATCCCCATTACAGATATAATGTTGCATATGCAGCGAGCAGAAAATGTAACAATAACATTTCTCTCGCCAAAAAGAAATATAACTGAGAGGAAGTGTAATAATATGATTTATATTCATGTGTTATAATATCATTATTCCATGTTAATGCAGATATACTGAAATCTCAGAACGAATTTGCGTTACTTTAACGCGTTCATGTGTGAATTTTATCAGTTTATTTGAAATTTGTGATCTACAACAAAATTAAAGTTTCTGTACGTCCAATCACGATGTCTTACTCTAAACAAATAAAAGTATTGAAGTGGAGCTCTATGTTTTACGGACGATCCCATTCCAATGCGGGAGACACGTGGCTAACGAACCGTGAGAGTAAATGGCGATGTTTAAAGCGCCGGATGTTCGTGGCGACAACGACATTGCTAGACTGACGAGACGTCGCGACGCCTCTTGTCACGCTTACGTTCTTTTTGCGAAGAAAAGGCATTTTTCGGTTTTCTTTTAGCATAGACCATACGTTCCCATCTAAATATCAATTCTATGATATCTATTCTATTGTATTTATATCGATTAAACAATTATATCTTTAATATTATATAGATTATATCTTTTCTTTCATTCAAGAAATACTTCCTTAGCGCGGATAAAATATAGTTGTAAACATTATACATGTTCTCTCTTTGTTTTTATTTTTAATCACTTATAAAATTTCGTGATGCATTAAACTTGGATCCGTGGGTTCCCAAATAACTGTGCGAAAACTTACAATTTTATTATTAATCTGTTTCAATTCTTGTTATCTCTTCATTACTTTTTTTCTTTATTTCGTATAGAAGAAAAATGTGAGAGTTCTATATTCTAAATCCGATATATATTCTAAAGATATTCAGAAAGATTCTTGCTTGAGACGATTTATGATACGCGGAGGGAATGATTTTGCTAAAGAATGAACAAATTTAAAATAAAATTTATTTAAATATACATATGTCTGAAAATAATTTTGTTAGACTGTAAAGTAACTATGTAAGACGTTCAAATGTCAAAATCTTTTGCAGCATTGTTTTATGCATATTTGGGCGTTCTATATAATTATATATATTTTGATAAAATTATTTCCATTTTTAGATAAAATCGTTTTTTCTGTACTCCGTCATGGCTTATATTATGACATTTAATTAATTCAATCATTTGTTGAGCTTATTATGATCGTTGCATTCTCAAATCTCTCACAAACTGATTGCACTAGTCATCTTTTATTATATAATCTTATTATGACTGATATTTAAATGAAGAGACACGAGAGATGAAGACTCGTAAATTTATAACATACACCTCGATACGTTGTTTATCGTATGAAGAATTATAACATAAAATTTTCTTCTGCCTTTATTAGTATATAATAATAATTATGTATAAAGGGGAGCTAGTTCAAAAACAGCAACTTCTAACAAGGACAAATTTTGGTTCTGATTCATCTCCATATACCATTATAACGATTGCCTCGGGTTAAAGCAAGTTATTCGTCGGTCGGTAGTTTGTCAATATTCGGATTCCTAACAAGATATCGCAATTACTTGTTTATATCCTGCTGAAAAATAATCAGAGCGTTCAGTCTTGTAAATGGCATGATGTAACACGAACTATGAGATTATGGTTGAAGTCAGAAAAAAGAAAATAGAGCATCACGCGCATGTAAAGCATATAGCGATGGCGCAGATTATAAATGAAAGTGATACTTAGTTAACTCGCTGAGCGAAACGCTATTACAGATTGCCAATACAGAATTTGATAGTCATTATGGATTTTATTAATGGTAAAGGTGCTTACTTTCTTTTCATAATAGTTACGTAAAATCGATCGAACTATTTACGTAACGTTGATGGCCTCCATAGTTGGTCGTTGGGAAATATTACCATCAAGGAAGTAAGATTACGGAAATCACACTCTTTCGTTCATATAGCTGGCTTCCCCTTATACGAGAGAAACCGTACATCTCTATACGCGCGATTCTATATGCGCTCAAATGATGAATTGCCCGAGGTAAATATTCGATATTATTTCTTCCAACAACCTTGACTGTGGAATGATCTACCTTGTACGTCGAGTAAAGGTATCTGACCGGTATGTTCAACGTACATCTGGCTTCACCCTAATATCCGTATATAATTTATGAAATCATAACGTTGACCTCTTGAACATGAATTTATATTGTAATTACTCGATTATAAGTTATATTAATAAATAAATGTAAAATAAATTATGTTTTAATATTTACTTTAATGTAATTGAAATAAAACGTTATGTGATTTTAATATAATTAATACAACAATCTATATGTTGAAAACATTTTGATATTTGAAAATTAGAAAGCAAGCATTTCAAGATCTTTAAACCTATCAATCAGATCTTTCAAATATATATCTATCATTATATTCCTATAATTAAATGGATGTATAAAAATGTAACAAGTATCATTTCTTACACGTAAGTGCATTTTGTGATTTTATCGTATAATCCTTAACTAGATAATAAGCTTCCTAGTACATCTAACTTGTGTGTGGAACCGTAACGGCTGTAATGACTGGTTGAGATACTTTCACATGTCGCCTGGTAACCACATTGTAACATGTTCCGCCTAGTTTCACAGGAAGTGACTAAGAATCAGTTTATATCGTGGCAGTTATATTGCAGTATGATAACTTGCAATATCTCTGTAAACGTATTACGTAAGAAAATTCAACAAGCTGGTTTCAGAAACATTTAAATTGATGATTAATTTCTTGTCACTACAGTTGCGCAATGTAATTAAAATCGTCGAAATATCACGAGCAATTAAGAATACAATACACTCAGAAAAATGAGTTTTACTTGTTGTAAAATAAAGCTCAACTTCGAACAAATTCCTCGTGTAAATAACAAACGCAAAGGATAAGGTAACGCAGAACTTTACAAGAGGCCGAGTTAATAATTTAATGTTTATTCTGCTAAGACAGCACAGTGTAAAAAAAAGGAAACATAATAATTATATACAAGAGTATCATTAATATCGATTGCCATCAGACTATCGTCAATGCAGGTCGAAACCAAGTTCATGACCGCCACCGAATCCACCATGTCCGCCTCCGAAACCGCCTCCGCCATAGCTGCCGCCTCCGCCAAAGCCACCGCCGCCGCCGCCGCCACCTCCGTGACCGCCTTCATGCACCAGGACCGGATACGATTCCTTTACGACGACCGGAACCTTGACCGGATAGGGCAATTCCTTTTCCACGGGGTAAGGTACTTTATATGGTACGGTATATGGAACAGGCACCTTGATGGGTATCTTTATGGGCACCTTGACGGGTACTGGAACCGGTTTCTCCACCGGGATTGGTACAGTCTTCTCTACTGGAACCGGATAAGGCTTTGGTACGTGATACGGTATCGGGTTGTCCACCGGAATCTTCACCGGCACGTGTACAGGCACTGGTACGCTTTTCTCGACGGTGTAGGGCACCGGAACTGGCACCGAGACCTCGCGATGGATCGTGATGCCGGAAATTCTTCCACCATCGCCGCCGCCGCCGCCGCCGCCGCTACCGCCGCCGCCTCCACCAAAACCGCCGCCGAAATCACCACCGCCGTAGCCACCGAAATCGTGGCCGCCGAAACCACCGCCGCCGCCAAAGCCACCACCATGGCCCAGACTCAGTTCCAGTCCGCGTTTGCTCTTGGCATCCTTTGACTCGGCCCCTTTGCTGTCGGACTTCTTGGTCTCAGTGGCCAGAGCCACCGTCGCCACAAGGGCGAGGAGCACGAGGATCTGCGAATAAATGTGTGTTAATTGCGGTCCTACATGGTCAAGGTTTAGATTAGCTTGGTTAACTTGGGAAGCTTTGAAGATCTCGCTGGAGTTCACAAAAATTTCACGCATATAAATGATTCGACAATACAAGAAATGGAAACAAAGAAAATTTCAAGAAAAGCATGATGTACAACAAAATTAAATTATAGTCTGTCATAAACATCAAACATTTTGAGCAAATATTGCAAGATAAAAATATAATCAGTATATTAAAACATCTAATATCGTATTCTATTTAAAGTAAATTTATGAAAATTTCACTCTTGTAATGGAACAAAGAATCGCACCGTAATCTCTAGAATTTTAACACTGTATGTGATGGTGTGAGAAACCAACACTATTATCTCACACCGTCAATAATACTAAATCCCGACGCGTTCCTCATTTATCGCGCGCATAATTCCGTGCATAATCCTCCGCCGTGCGAGATACCCTAAAGATACCCTTGTCAGAGCCCTATTTACGCGCCGCTGTGCCAGCAGCGCATGCTCACCTGCGAAGTGCTCATGGTAGCCTTCGGGAGTGCACACTGAAGTTGCATCGTGCCAATCAGCAGCATATATACCGGCACTTTCGCCGTGCTCGCTGGCCCACTCCCCGGAAAATCGCTCGTCCAACGCCGGAACGCCAGCTTTAAGGTGGTCCGATTGTGCTGCTATCCCGCACAAAACCGTTCAACATTAAGCCGTTTTCCCACGGGCTACCGCTTGGCGAGGTTGATTACTACCGGATGCCCGGATACGGGCCGCGTAACGTCGCCGCCCCGTCGCTCGTTTCAACTAGTACCAATCGTTATCCCCTCACCAAGGAAGAACCGCAATTCAAAAGTGCGGAATTGATCCGACTCTTTCGCGTGCCCGTCTTAATCCGCGCTTTCTGTCTTTCTTTCACTTTTACATCAGAACCGTTATAAGCGGACTCGATTTGCTTTTTTTTTTGCACCTCGCGTAAATTTTATTGGACATAACGGTGATCGTAGCTCTTAGCGCATTACACAATGCATCGCTATTCACTGTATAAATAGAGACAATTAGGAAATTCGACGATGTACAAGCAAAGTAATAAATGATATACTACAAGTTGGTGTGTCATTATCAATCGCGATAGTAGGCAATCTCACAGAAAAATATAATATTAAAGATACAATTTCAAAAAATTGCTTAAAATCCGTATTTGCTTTAATATTATAATTATCATGAAAGTCTTAAGGAAGCTGTAAGACATAACAGGTTTTAGCGTCCAAGCTTTCGCCTAAGATATAAGTGGATGGTAATATGATGGGGAATGTTCGAATTAATTTGACGGCGTGTAATCGGCGATCTTAAATTTAATTCTACGATCTTCACGTACACACACTTTCGATAAACATTTTATTAGCACTCATAAAGTATCACTCGAGATTTAAAACATAACTTTTATCGATAAATTCTGTTTATCAAGCAATTAACCTCTGCGACTAGGAAGAAACTTTGACATCGCATAATTCTCGCCAAAATTAAACCATGTTATACTATTTCGGACAATGAAATTTACGTTTGCGTGCAGAAATTGAAATCTTTCTCAATCAATTCACGGCCGATTTTAAGCAAGCTCGATTTCGACGTAAATTAAATAATAAGAAGATTCATAAGCGTGACTAAACCCATAGAGAAACGATGTACATACAAAACGATGTAACAATTAGACTTTCTCCATGTGACATGTACATTATATATCCCGGCATCATGGTCGATGGTTATTTAATTAAAAAATAAATTTGCAATACACAAAGGAAGTTGCCAAGAAATTGCAACTAATGTTTAATTACGCCTAATGCGGTCGACGTTACACACGTTGGTGACCATGAAAGAGACGTGAAAATTTGCATTTCAACACATCGTGACGCAATCAACGTGTTGTTTTTTCAATCACTTTCGCCAAGTTTTAGTAGTAATATTTTTTGTTCACCTAGTAATACTTTTAAAGGAATCGAAGGTCTAAACTGGCAATCGACCGCGTCGTTAATAACGTAACACCTGAATCACCCGATGTCGAAATGAAGTCGACATTTTTCTCATTTCTTTGACACTATATGCTTTGATTTTAATATACAGTTATCAGATCTTATAAAGACATATACCACCGCTTTAAGCCATTGACGCAGTAACTTTTTATTGAAACTACTTTCATAATTGATTCATGGATACTTTGGCATTAAGCTCAATTTTTACTCATATCATTTCCAAGTGACATTTTATTGACAGGTGAACCAATGTAATTCTAGGTAAACATGTTCTGATGACATCTTTGCAAAAGGTCTCACTTGCATACGATATTTTATTTGAAAATGATTACTACACAAGGAATATGCAATTATATTTGTTCAATTATACTGATCGTATAATTATAGGCTAGATATGTGCGCGATATACGTATCAAACAAATATTTACATTTCGTACAGACTATCGCAAAGTTTCAACATTGCCGAGCATTTACATTATTTAGTAAACAATAGTATTGATTATTTAATGCATCGGTCACAGATTTCGTTTAATGAGAATAGGCTCATTACAAAATCATTTAACCGAGTTACTTTTATTTGATATGTTGTACTCTCTCGACTAAAACGGGCGCGATAATTAAACATATTGCACATGATGTGGGATACGATGTGGTAATCTTCACTTCTCTCTCTGTTTAATTATTAAAATCATGGCCCATTTTATATATCTTTATTACGCTTTATTATGCTTTACTCGTAACATAAATTTAATTTCCTCTTTTCTAAACTACCATAATTCATTAACGAAGTAATTATAAAAAAGTTAAGATTATAGTATATCTTCAATTTGTACATTTTTCTTAGTACACTCTAGTTTGATAAATAAAAAAAAAATACACGAGTGAAAGAGAGAGTCAATTATCAATTTTTTATTGACTCGTTTCTTTGGCCGCCCAATAAAGCATTTTATATTCAGTACAATCTTTAAAATAGCCTACTTATAATTTTATTTATAGGCGTCCATAACTTACGCAAGCAGTTTTTGCCGCTGTTACCTACGTTCTTCTTAAATGGTCAGCTTGTAATTTTAAAGATTAAACTGCGTCCTATCTCTTTCTAAGAGTAATACATAAACGCTTTTTCGACGCATAATTTAATAATTGAAATAAATGGAAAAATTCGCAATTTCCCAAAGATTGATAAATGTTCATAAAATTAACCATGCGTAAAATATACATGTTCATTAACCGTAACACGTGAACGCAGTGAAAAAAAAAAAGTAAATCGAATACAAGCAAAAGTAAAAATTTATGAACCTACAATCGCCAGATAGACACGCGAGGCGTGTCCCAGAATATCCACCTTCGAAGAAAAATCTAACTAAGCTCTCAAAAAAAAGGTTGTCAAAATAATTAAAATTCCCTTTTATCTTTCCAGGGTGCAAATTACATTTGTGTTCGATGGGCGATGTCACGGAGTGGGAAGGATGTAACTAGAAAACGGCTTGATAAACACCTTGAGCGAGAACATCTATCCATATATTCATGAGAGCCGCAGTCTGGCCGACTCCAAAGCCTTTCCCATTATTGCATAAGGTTACGCTTGTGGTCGGTGAAGCAGAAATGCAGACTACGCGAAAATCCCACTACCGACGACGTTCGTCCGCACTGTCGTCTCGTAACGCGCGAGAATCCACTGGTGCACTTAGGGCGCATTTATACGCCACCGTCGCCACCCTCTTCTGCGGTCTAAAGTTCAAGTGACTCGAACTTCGAGAAAAAAAATTCTGCGGAGATAAGGGTCGCCAATTGAAAGTTTGCATCAGAATTCTCAGAGATGGCTTCCCGCAAAATCAATTAACGTTTACGCGGACGAGACTACTGCTTGAAAAAATATCGCTGGTTAAATTAATGACGTCGACTCTGCGATTCTAATGAACTTTGGCAGAGGAAAGATACACTACATGCAGACATTTACGTTGACATTAGACACGGGTGCTCACGTGCAGGGGATTAATCTGCATACGAGCACAGATGAGGTCGGCTTGCGATGTCGTCGTGAGATCAAAAGCGATTTTCGTGATTTTGTGAAAAAGTTTTCTAAATAAGATTTGTGGAGAGGACGTGCGATTTGTCAAAATTTACATAATTGCGGCCTCATAAATATCGGGAGATTGGTAGAAAGTGTACGATCATACACCGGGATCGCCAACTTCGATACGAGCACGTATCGTTTGCATTATATCCGGCAAATATAATCGGTCAGCTTACTTCACCAAGTTCCGTATACGTAATGATATTACAATCGTCCGAACGAAAAAAAAAAACCGACTGAAGTTTTCACCACGATAGATTTAATCTGATATTCCTACAGCGAGCTCAACAGTTTCCTGACGTTATTCTTGCTGCAGGAAGACTTTCGAGCAAATAACTTCGCAATTAAAATCGCGCTGCTCGTATATGTAATTCAGAACGTAATAACATTTTACGCAAAGCCACTTATGACACAATAAGTGCACAGAGAAGTTTAACCTGAGAAAGAATTAACTATAGCGTTACGTGAAGATTCTGTGCATCGCAAACAAAAACGTCCATGAACTGTCGTAAAGTTGAACCTTTCGTAATAAGATTATTTTAATCGAATGTTGTTTAATATGTCATTTCTATACACACATTAATCCTATCCAAACATTTTATTATTACTGATTTAATATTATATATGCGCGCATAATGACATTAGTGCGTAAAATTAATTTATTAATATGAATAACATAAATAAATAACGTTAAATTTATATTACATGTATTATGCAAACATGTAATATATTGAAATAAGTTTAAAGCGCAGCAATCGGTAACTTTCAATCAATTTGTACAGGTCTGTCGTTGTTGCTGTTCGATAAAAACATATACATTGATAGCCGGTTTAGAGTAGAAATGACCGCAGAAAATTAGCCATCTCGGCACCAGCGCGTGTCATTAGTTTTGAATTCAATGAATTAGACTTGTGGCTTCAGAAATTAATAGCTAGTCGTCATGCACGCTCGCGCAATTGTCGATTAGCCAGAAGCGATGTTTCAGCTAATTAACTGCCTACATTCTATAGTATAATTTTTTTCGTTATCACTCGACGTAGCAATAAATACCTTCCGAGAGAACATTTCAAATGCGAAAAATTCGTGGTAAATGTACTAATTAATTTTTAATAAGTTGCTACCGAGAGACTCTCATATGAGAAAACTGTTGAAAGGAATAAAACCGAAGTTTTCCGATGTGCCCAAAATCGTCGATTGACGGATTTCGTAATCGTGTCGGAAAACAGCAGCGCGAGCAGATTGTGGTCTCCAGTGAATCACTATAAATTCATCGAAACGATTTAATCCTCGGGTATAGGTCAAGTGGAAACTATCGCATACATCCCACCCTCGATTTTCGTTGCAGTTCGATCGACGGTCAATCAAAAGGGAGGGAAACCTCTCGAAACACTCCCTATCCCGCCAGAAGTCAAATCAATATTTTCGGATTCAAATATGGAAATCCAAATTCAAATGTATGGAAATTTATTCGTATCGATAACCCTGATAAACCATGGATACGCGAGTATTCTAATACCCTTCGAACCGAGATCGAGATACAAAGTCATTCCGAGATTAACTGTGCCCGCGGGAACTACGTGTGATAAACCAAAAATCGTGCCGCCATCACCAAGCAAAACCGAGTTTCTACGTTTCGCAGCGAAAACCATTTCCGGTATGCAAGAATTTTATCCGACCGCGTTAACGAGTTCCAACAACTTCTTATTAAAGCGGCATAGCGGCCAACATCTTCGAATCATTCTCTCTAATTTCACGGCTGGTGACGACGGCTCTTCTTCTCGGCGACAAATGTCGCGGCACACGAAACTGTAGAAAAGAGATAATACGTTGAACATAGCATGCTATGACTATGGAAATAAGACGAGTATATTAAGTTTGAACAAGTTGAGACTGAATGTAAATGTTTCAATGCGTTCATATATCCGTAAAGTGAAAAAAAAAAGTTAAAAACACTTTCGTTGTCAAAAAATTTCAATTCTCTCTTCTTGGATTAATTAAGCTTTTAATATTTATGAGCTCTCGAAAAGAGCTCGCAGAACACAAAAAAAGATCGATCAAACTGATTAATAAAAAATTTATGTGTAATATTTAATGTTTACCCTTATTTATTTTAATGTATCCGATTTTCAATTAAGATTTTTATAACACGTAATCATGAAACGTATTAACAAAGCAAAAATAGATACTGATTGAAATATGAAGAATTACATAAAAAGTTTTTTTTTTGATAAAGGAATATATAAAATATCTATTTTACGTATCAAGTACATATTTTTTATAAAATGTTAAAATATCCTAAGATAACATATCATACACATTAACAAACTATAATAAATTTTATTTTGTATGATTAATGTTTCAAGTTTAGTAGTAGATAAAGTAATCGTTAAAATAAAAGTAATTGAGAAAATAATTAAGAGAATTTGTCATCAATGAATGAATTATTTCTACTGTGCCTTACCATCACTGAGAAAAGTTTATGCGAGAAGTTCACGCAAGCGTATCAAATAGTACGGATCTTTTTCGATTTTTGTTACAGAGACGCGTTTCTACTTCGAATTAAACGGACTCGAAAACGCGACGAGACGGTTAAGAAAAAAAGCAATGAGAAAATAGACGCGAAGACAAAGGGAGACGAAGAAAAGGAGACGTCGTCCACAGTGCGTTGTCTTCCTTTCCTCCTGTTAACTTCCTACCCGTCGACAATTTCATCGGCACGCTCGAGTTGCCCAGCAGACACGCCGTTGCGTCCCCTATAAAAGCGAGGGTAGACCATGGCGGTACCAGTGTGCTCACTGCCGATCAACATGAACAGCACCGACAAGCTGAAAGTGAGTAGCTCCAACAAGATAGCCGCTCGAATCGCTTGTAGAAACCCGATCCGTACTTAGCAGTCTGTAACGTGTTGTAGGCGCAGTCTCTCATTCTCAAGCGGCCTATTTTTTCATAAATATGAATAGGCTTAAAAGCAAATTTTGACTTGCAAATTTGTCGTATGCCAAACTCGAAATTATTAAAAATTTCATTTCTTGGGTACTTCGTTCTTTTCAAAACCATTGATAAAACATAAATTATATTTCCAAAAATTTTAGTGAAGTTATATAATATAATTATACATACTATAATTATACATAATATAATTATACATACTTCGAATCTGTCTAATAATAATTTATCTAATAATTTATTCCAAATTTGTCAATATCTTAATTAAAAAGTTTTTTTAAAAATATTTTCTCAAATCATTAATCCCACAAAAAATTATCAAAACAAATTACAATAAAAGAGAGAAGCCTTATATATCTACGTCACGTATACTCATAAATCTTACACAATAATACTTATAAAACAATTTATAAGATCAAAGATGCTCATCCGTTTCCTTACTTTCGACAGGTAATACTCCTATGCGGCCTAGTATTATCGGTCGTAGCCGAAGAGGCGAAGAAGACCGAATCTAGCGCTAAGCCCAAGGATGAAAAATCGAAGCGTGGACTGGAGCTAAGTCTGGGTGATCACGGTGGTTTTGGGGGCGGTTTCGGCGGCCATGATTTCGGCGGTGGATTCGGAGGCGGTGGACTCGGAGGCGGAGGTGGATTTGGTGGTGGCCACGAAATAATCTCTACCGATCACATCAAGGCGGTTACGGTCACGAAGCACGTGCCAGTACCGCATCCGTATCCGGTGGAGGTCACGAAGCACGTGCCCTATCCGGTAAAGGTGCCAGTCAAAGTACCTGTCGACCGTCCGTACCCGGTCCACGTACCGAAACCTTACCCAGTGGAGGTCACGAAGCACGTGCCCTATCCAGTGGAGAAGCCAGTGCCCTTCCCGGTCAAGGTACCCATAAAAGTGCCCATCAAGGTACCCTATCCGGTCAAGGTACCAGTCAAGGTCCCGGTCGAAGTGTCGAAACCAGTGCCCTACCCGGTCAAGGTACCTGTAGTCGTCAAAGAGCCTTATCCCGTAGTCGTTAAGAGTCATCACGACGAGGGTGGTTTCGGCGGCGGTGATATCGGCGGATTCGGCGGCCACGACTTTGGCGGTCACGACTTTGGCGGCGGTGATTTCGGCGGACATTATTGAGAAAATGAGCGTATGAGAAGAAACGAAGATTTCATCGTCTTCCCCTTTTTTGTTTGACGGCTCGCGGCCCAAGAGACCAAGAGATGTTCGAAGGATCGATCGTCGAAGGATCGAGGAACGACCGGCAAAAGTTGCCACATCGTTAATTAATAGAAGTCAATACGATGCGTAAATATTGTATTCTTCGTGATCCAATCCTCGAATTGTACTATACACCCCGTAAATGTAAAAAATAAATAAAGTATTTTTTTTTTACATAACGACTGCTTACGAAACATTCGAATTGTTGGGAGGGTTGGGGGAGGAAGCGGTAGAGAAACGTATTAACCGGACACGTTATGCGATTATGAGGAATTGCGAGGAAACTTTCACTCTTCGATATTACGTGAGTTGCGCCAAGAAAGATACACCTGTTTCACCACAAGCGGCATATACGTACCGCATAGAAAAAGCGTCACTCATATAGGAATCGTTAAAGTAAACGAACGGCCGCGTCGGCGGAAGGGGAAGGCGTAAAACGTAAATGTCAGTATGCGAAAATTGCAGTAAATATCCGTGAATATCCTCTCGCCTCTCTCCCTAGGAGATTAATCTCGTAGACTTTCGACACACGCATTACGCGCTATCGTGCGCGACGTATGCGCATATTGCGCCACAAGGAATCAGCCCGGCACGACTAATGTAAGTTGTTAAGCCGCCAATTGCGTCGTTCGATTTTTCAGGGCTGCACCGATCGCTTCGACGATCATTCCTGGGACGCGGTGGAAAGTGTATAAAAATCGGAAAGGGCACGTTGCCATACAGTTGCGCGATTTTGAAACGCTATTTACGCATAAACGCGTTTACGACATCTGTCCGACGTTATCAAAATTTATGGATCTGTCGATGTTTTAGTTTATTTCGCTTTTATTTCACATGCGAATATATTCTAATTAAGCGTAACGTATTCTGAAATACATGATTTTTTAAAATTCTATTACACGCACACATATATTTCTCATGTAAACTGGTGTGAAAGTTAAATAAATGCTTTTAATATACGCATCAGAAGCAGTCTATCAATCGTAAAATATTAAGCCTATCACTTAATTTCATTTAATACTATATTTTATCGATTGATCGTAAATATGTTCGTACCTTCGAGATATCTGGAAAATGCGCATAAATTAATAAACGACAGTAAATTAACTGCAGTCTTAGTTGTGCATTTCTCAATCTAATCTGACCTGATTGCTAATCTAATTAGCCTATGAGAGATATAACTAGATTTACTCCGAACGTAAATCGGCATCATTGGAATTAATAGAGACTTCCTCACATTCTTTTCCGTGAAAATACTCTAGGCAAATAATGTTGCCGCTGTACTCACTTTTTGTTTTCAGATTTTGTATCATCTTTAAATTTTCCTTACGTTATGCACACAGAAAAATATACATACAGTGCAAATAATAATTGCTTTTGTTTTCAAAAGGTCATGTACCCGCTCATGTACAATTATCATAAGTTTATTACAATCATCAAATTTTTTCAGAACATATTTTGAAAATATATTCCTAAGTAAGAATTTAATACTTCAATCAACAGCATTAAATTGAAACAAATTTATTTATTATATAAAATCACTTCCGATCAGTTTTATAAATGTTCTTCAAGAGAAAATTAATTTTTGTGTTAAGTATTGTATATTAACGAATTTTTTTAAAATTTGTGACAAGCAAGACTCGATAAAATAACCGTTACAACTTATTTAATATAGAAAATATATAAAATAGGTTCCGAAAACTTATTTAAAATATTAAATAAGAAACACATCAGAAGCTATTTAAAATAATTAAGACTAAATAATTACTTCATTTCTTCTATATTTTAAATATATTATTTAAATATGAGCGAGCTCTGATAATAAGTATACTTTCAGATTATTATCAAGAAAATATTCTTTGTTAAAGAATGAAAGAAAAAAAATCGTTACTTAAAAAAAAGAAAGTAAATTGAGTAATTATTTTTCTTAACAATAGAATAATATTTTTCTGTGTGTGTTCATCTCACGTATACAGGGTGTTTCTGAAATAACGCCCACTAATTTCGCAATAATTAACGAGATATTAATCTCTAAACATTGCCGAATAAACAGATAAAATCAATGTATAAGACAATTTTAAGATATCTTTCGGTGTTCTTTGTCAGATATTTTAAAGATGTTTCTTAAAAAATTCTTAAAAATATGTCTTATATGTCGATTTTGTACATTTTGCTCATTGAGTAACTAAAAAAAAATATTGTGAAAACTATCAAATGGTAGAGGACTTTTCGATTCAGTTTTTTTACTTTATTAGAAATAGCACTGTATGATTAATGGGCATTATTTCAGAAACATCTTGTACAGCTAGGATAACTCTGTAGTAATCAGTCAGGACGCAGACCTAATTGCCTCCCACGGTTATAGACCTGTATCTCAACTATACAAGTTCCTTCACATACGTGCATCTTATGTACAATTATGTACATTATATACAATCCATCCTACGCGCAGCAGCGTGATACGTCCCGGCGATAATGTGTCTCATTAATACGTTGGATAAACCGAGCCGACTCGAGAGATATTGAACGCCATCGTCGTCATCGCGGCTCGTTCTCGCGGCACTCTTCCTTTTCTCCAGCCTCTTACTTTCGTCGTTCCGATATCGTATGATCGGATAGCAGCGTCGTTTCACCACACCCTGGTCTCGTTTCCGCATGCTCGGTCCGCTTCCGCACATACTAGACTAGAAACTGAAAGCGACTAGCGCGAGCTACCTTAAAATCCACACGAGTAATCTTAAAATCCAAGGAAGTCGAGGAACTCCTGGGACAAGAGAGACCGTCACGCTTGCTTGTTACGTATACATCGAGAAATGCATCATCTAATGCAATTTGGTGAAATTATGGGGAAGACGATGACATGCCTTTGTTTAGATGCCGCAACAAGCGGTACTTTCATTGTAGACGAATTATATACCTTATTAATATTGTTATTATTATTATTATTATTAGGCGTTAGGAACTCGAAAGCTCATTGCCGCAAATACCAAATCCCGCCACTGTTCCCGTCCCTGAGCAAGATCCCTCCATTTGTAACCCTCGTACCCCATTTCGTTAAGGTCCATTCTAATATTATCTTCCCATCTACGTCTTGGTCTACCCAATGGTCTATTAATATTGTTACGGTCGCAAAAATTGATTAGTCATAGAACGGCAACGCGTTCAATATCGTCTATGTAATCGATTAGACAAACGTGAAGATTGACAAACATCGTTCAATAAGACTGACAGACATCGAGTGAAGTCTTGACTAAATTTATCTTCTTGCGAGTGTGCAAAAGTGTTACACGCTCGAGACGCGATCGGTCGATGAGCAAATCTCGGGTTATCTAACACGTGCGTGCCAGGTAATCATAGTTAATAGCCTAGGAAGTTCGCGCGTAAAAGGAAAGAGAGATTTCTTCGATTAGTCGCATGTGCATACAGGAATAAACGGGGATGTACACGTTACGTTTATAAACATTCGGCATAGTCGACGCAGGATTATATAATAAGTATCTCTAATAAATCCACGCAGTGACTACGCTATTCCGTTTAACCGTGACGTAATCTTCTTTAACAAACGGCGGACCATTCAAGAAAAGCGCATAATTGCTGTTTCTCAGAGATTGTAAAAGCTGTAATAGTAATCCTAAGATCTAGAATTTTCTATTAACGTATACAGTTAAAAAGTGTACCATTATCAAACTATTATCTTTTATCTTCCAAATGAAATATGCTTATAAAGGATTTTTCATTAAATTGCCTAACATTATTAGTCATTTCTCAATTATATTTCATTTCGAGTGCGATAATACTCAAGTAAAGTCGCATTGCATGCGCCTTGACATCTCAATTGCACAACAAACAACACGTTACGTTTTGAGAAATTGTGGTTTAATACCAGCATTAATCTCGGTTACGAACATCTGCTTCGGAACTCGGAAAAGGCACCAGGATGGAAAGTAACGGGGATGTTGATGTCGATGATATTAATTCACGATTGTCGAAGATAACGTTACGTCAAGTAGTTTCCCATTGCGTTAGGCGTAACCAGAGGCACAATATACATTTATGATGTAAATGCGGTGCGGAACTGTGATTTTACGTCGTGATTTTAGTGTGAACGCGCGACCTCCGGCCGTTCCTTTTTACGGACGTTCGTTACGTCGCGACCGTGCCGCTAATAAGATTCCAGACGGCGATCTTATCGCGCTCAATTAGAGAAATCTCGTGGGCGGAGAGGCGACGCGGCTGAGTGAGGCAGAAAACGATGGTCGTTGCGCTCTATGCACTTTCGCGATATTTCCTTATTTTTTCGCGAAAAATGCATCGCCTAAAGCTGATATTATGCTGTGTATGGTTGCAAATTGACAACATAAGTATTAGTATGAGTGTAAGTTTAATGTAAAAAAAAAACGTTACTTCATAAAAATAATGCATTACCGTTCACATTTTGTAACTCGTTATATTTTATCGTTATTATATATACTACAGAGATTTTCAGTATTGGTAGTAACTATTGCAATGCAGCCTAAGATATACGAGTATCTAAAGTACAAAATATTTTTCAATATTTAAATTTCTATTATAAAATAACTGCTAGATAAATTAAAAATAATACGATTTATTAATTCTATACAGCACTTTTTATCCCAGAAATGTTCCTATGACCGTTTTCAGAACGTTGAGACATTCTCAGGATGTTCATTAAAATGTTCTTAAAAATCTGTGCTATACAAGAAATAGTTATAAAAATAATATAAAATAGTTAGTTATAAAAATAGTAAGAAATTAAAGTAACGGCTAAATTCATCATTGTTATTGTAAAAATATAGTGACGTTACTGTTCAAATAGAAAAAGTAAATAATCGTTACTGAAAAAACAAAAACAGTAACGGCA
>NW_017305408.1:1105616-1126044 GCF_001594115.1 Trachymyrmex septentrionalis | reverse complement strand
TAAAATATAAATGAAAAAAAAAAAATATATATATATATATATTGATTGTGAGTGATCCAAAATTCACAAGTTTGGAGTACATGATACTTTATACTAGAACAAATAACTTTTTGCTCTAGCAAATAAGCGCAAAAATTATTTACGAATGCAATTTTACTAAAGGAAAAAGTTGTTCTTTGCGCTAAAACAAACAACTTTTTTCAGTAAAATTATTCAATAAATAATTTTTGCGTTTACTCGTATTACTTCAACCTGCTCTCCTGCAAAAACTACTTGTTAGACGCAATTTTGGAAAAGGAAAAAGTTTTTTTTTAGCATAAAAAAATCACGTCCTATACTCCAAATTCGGATTACCCTATATATATAAAATATATAATTTTACCAATAGATATTAATCTAATAGATAGAATATAAATATTCTACATTTTAACATTAGTAATATTAACGTTACATCGACAATCATTTCTTCTTGCAAACAAATGAGATTATCGAGATAGAAAGAATTTTGATGCTGTTCTGCGTCGGAAGACTATATCGCGAGTATCGTATATTTTGCATTCTCTTAAAAAAATAATACTATTATATATATTTTTTAAAGAGAATTTTAAATTATACTCGACAGTCTTTCGACATAGAAAAGCACTTCTTTCTATCGTACATCTCGATAATTCCACTTGTTTGCATGTAATAATTGTCAACGTTAATATTACTAATGTCAAAATGTAGACTATTTATGTTCTATTAATAAAATTGTCTTCGTAGTAACTATAAGTAAGATAAGCAAAGTAAAAGATTATGTGACCTCCAAAAAAGAAATTCTAAAATATAAAAAAAACGTAAATATCGAATGCGTTTTTCATTCTGTGATAATCAACCGAAAAAATTGTTTCAGTACCAATATAAAATTATTCTCCGATTAAAATTATATAATTTATATAATTTTCTTTTATCTACTGTGCTATTCAACATTATAATATAAATGAATTTGTAAAAACGTTATTCATTAACATCGTTTTATAATAATATTAACCATAGATTATCTTTTCTTTCTACGAATTCATTTAATTAAATAAATATGTAATCATTGATATTATCCATATTTGTATGTTTTCCATTATAGAAATTCAATTGCACAAACACATGATCAATTTTTAATTTTTTTTCTTTTAGGTTGATATTTATTACTTTAATCTTATATTTAAAACTATCTTAAGTACAGTCTTAAGATGTCGAACAATCAGACAGCATCTTAAGACATTACTTAATACGACCTTAAAATTTGTAGATTATAATTCTTCTTCATATAACTCTTTGCAACAAATGCAATAACTTAATAACTGCCTGTAAAAACCTATATCTATTATTATAATTAGAAATAATTGGCTAAATTGCGTATTAATTCTTATACGTGAGAAATGATAATAAATAACTCCGAGGTTAGCCGAGCGGCCAAGTAAATTGCCACGTTATCGATCCGAAATACGGAGGTAATAACCCTAAAGAGTGAAAAGAGCGTGTGGACCATAATAAATCGGTATAATTGGACGGTTCTAATTGGCTCGCAATTCAAGGTAATCTACGATATTTTTGCATAGCCCTACCGATGTTCTTACTCGCAGTTAAATCTTTCGAGAAGAGCTTCAATAAAACTTGTAATCGCCCAATTTATCACAAACAAATTTGTTAATTTACGTAATACTATTTATATTTTATTCATCATATCTATTAAAAAATATTTGGCAAAAAATATAACGTATACTGATTTTTGTTTAAGAAAAATAAATTATAATTTTTATCTATGTATTCATTATATATGTATAAATTTTTATCAGTTTAAGTCAATATTATCAAAACTAAAATAAATCTTTAACGTTATTAAAATAAATGGTAGAAAACCAACGTATTTATTCCATTCAAATAATTATTAATATAATACAATATCATTTATTCTATAAACTAATAAACAAAGCATTTTTATTTTTATTAAAATTATATACCTCTATATTTGTATGTGTATATATGCATTTACTCTATTCAAAATATTCAAACTTTATACAATGACTTGTGAAATTAATTGAATCGTATTATTGTTACAAAATTCTTTTTAAAATTCGTAAACAAAGATACATTTGTTAATAAAAATCGTAGATATTTATTTATTTACATTGATAATGACGTTATACTGATACTGAAAAGTCATCAATTGCTTTGTTCGCATCAGTTGTACGTAATCAATGATTATATTGTATATAATTGTATAGTACATTTTATCATATCAGTATTATAAGTTATTATACAATATAATCTTTTTCTCTTTTCCTCTTTTGGAAATCGTATCGAAATTGTTATATTTGACTTGAAAAACTTAATTGATATAATTATAGAGATATTTCTACTATTTTCTTTCCTACTAACTTAAGATCGATCGAATTCCTACCGATATCAACCACAAGCCATAGCTTTATGTACTCTCAACTTGACCATTCAATCTTAAACTACAGAAAATGGTCGCATTATCTGTAAGTTCTAGTCGGTCCGCGTGGTTTTTCCTAATTGCGCTAGTAACAATAATATATCAGTCCACGAGAAAGCTGTTGCAGTTAATAGTCATATCCGTCATATCGCATAAATAGACTAAAATAATTCAACGAAATTATTACTTTCTTTTACGTAATATCTGAAGGTAAATTCCTAGAATTCTTATAAAGCACATCGCAAAAAGTGCGGTTAAATTCATCATTAAAGTAACTTTATATTATCTACAACAAAGTTATAAATTTAACTTTCATCAAAAGAAGAACGTCTTGCAAACTGCATGTTACGCGATAGAACAAAGAAACTTATGTTATCGGCATTCAAAAAGTCCGTCATAACAAAATAACACAGATAGTTATCCATTTAATTTCCTTTCGCTCTTGTATGTAAAAATATAAATATAAACGTAAATGTGACAATTCGCGTTTAATAATTAATTACTAGAAAAAAGAAAAAAATAAAGTAATAAGATAATAAGTAACAATAAATAAACAGAACTAAAGATATTTAAAAAATCTGTTCCTTTTTATTTGTTACATGAACTATATAATTAATTCGAGAATAAAAGGAAAGAATTTAATAAAGAAAAATTGTAATATAAACGCTGCACAAGTTCATTATCTTATACAGCAAAATGTATTGATGATATTCTTCATCTCATTATGTCGATTTCTCATTTTCTGCCTCACTTATGTCATCGTAAAAAAGCTTTGAAATTCTAGAGAAGATCCGGAGGATATACACACGATGTTGTCGTAATATTATACACTGTACAGCACGCTGTTCGCAGTGCCGTAACGATTACGCATTACAACTGACTCTGCATTTCCTCGATCGTGTACATGATCGCTTATACATCACTACCGGTGCAGCGTAAAAGTGCATCGACTTTCGCGCGGACTATTTCTGCCGGCCACCTCACGTGAACGCGATTTTCTCGCAAGGCTTTTTGTTCCTCGTCTAGGATATAAACGCGAAGGAAATTGCGCCGTCACGACTCGGTTTCCCGTAACGTTAGCCACTTTGCCGTGTAATGTTGCACTTGGGGAGAATAGCGCGGTTTAAAATTACATCGCGATGCGCGCGATGATATGCAGATTAATATGTACGTTTCCGCAACCTCCCGAGTCGCGAAACTACGAGAAAGATCGCTTAAACTTGTTCAAAAGGTTTAATTAAAAGATGTCACTCCTTATGCGCACCTGATAGAAATTATGGGACAAGCAAATTAAAAGAATACATATGTGTTCCTACAACAAATTGTGTTTGTAATAAATTTCTTTCAAAGTACAATTACTTTCAAAGATCAACAAAGAAAGGGAAAGCATGTTTTATTACGTTATAATCATGTTCAAATTTCAATGTATGAAACGACTATTTTACTAATCAAATTATAAGATTCGGCGGTGCAATAAATCATCATCTATCCATAATCTAATATTCGGTCTTATCTTTTACACAATCATATATATTGATCAGTATCAATTCAAGTGATAGTTAATAATGTTTTAAAAACACGCGAACAATCGATGTATAACGATAATATTATATAGATTGCAATAGGATCTTCCCCTTTTTCTCGGTGGCATCGGGGAATCACCATTGAGAATAGATAATAGAAATTACACAGCTGTGCAATGAAATGATCTTCCCCTTTTTTCTAATATCGGTTTATCAATATCAAAGATGGACAATGAAAACAAGAAAATAAACAATTGCAACACATATAACAAAATAGTGCAGCAAAAAATCAAAATTTGAAAAAGTTAAGCCGTTTGATTTGCTCTGTATTATTGAAAATCTTATTGGCATTGACCTTTAATCACTTTACGGTTTAATTGATTTGATTCATATTTTGACTTTGTAAAACTGTAACGTTTACAGTCCTCTGGTATCTATTACAAAAACGGAATTTGAAAAAATTAAGCCCTTTTTTCGACAAAGTTTGCAGACAAACGAATGGACACTATGAAATTATACAGTAGAAATTAAGAAATTTGCTATACTACTTAGGTCCGGTTCCACTAATGTAAGATTAACAATCTTGGATCAATTTACTCTTTATCTTTTCTAATTCTGAGAATTAGAAAAAAATAAACAATAAGTTAAACCAAAATTAAAGTTAATTTTGTGTAATGGACCTTAGTATAAATAAAAATAAGTACGAGATTAGATTGGAATCAATAAATTCTCTTAATAATTGTCTAATTTATGTGTTTGATATCAATATTATTATCAATACCCCACTATAAATATTATCAATATTATATCAGTTTAATAATATTGCGAAGAAGTATTTTTATATCCATTTCCAATTAAACGAGTATCCGTATTACCAGTATCTGTACTGCCAGTATCCGTTGCCGACATCAGAATCCACACACGACAATTAATAAGACGTAAGTAATTAAATATTATAAATAATTAAATATTAATGTTTTGTATTGTACATTTTTCATTGCATTAAATATATTAATTCAGTCAATTTATTATTTGATCCACTGCAAATATTTGATAAACTTTAATAATATAAATCTCTTGTAATGCCTAAAAAAATTACATGTAAAATTACAATAATTATAGCAGACAATTTTAAAATCCACACGGAGAAAAATAATTTTACTGTTGTAGTAAATCTACAATTGCTACTGTATATTCGTAACGGCAGCGATAAAATTTAGTTGATATAACCAGTTTTAGAAATTATTTGTTATTAGAGAATCTTTGTTGCTAAAATAGAAAAAAATTTGTTGTGTGTATTTGTCTTTAGAACCAAAGTTAATTTGCTGTTAAAATAAAATAATGTGTTCTTAGCAAATTGTTTTTTATTAGTGGTACAAAGTTACTATTATTCATTCAAATCTATTATGACAGCAAAAGAATTTTGTTATTGTAATCGATTTGTGTTACAGCAAAACTTGATTTGTTAAGATACGCCTTGTATCCTGTGTTCTTAAAGAGTCTCTCGTCTCTTTTCTGGAGTCTTTTGTTATTATAAGGTCGCTGCGTTCATAAACGTATTATCGCGAGTGATCTCTCAATATTTTATCGTATTTATTTTTATTTTTTCTATTATTCACGTTATATACTTCTGTTACTTTATTCAACGTCAACGTGTATTCATAATGATACGAAATCTGCTGGACAATTGAGGAATGCCTGAAGAAATTATTTCAAAATTAACTCTTACCGTACAAGGTCAAGTCACTAGTGACTGAGCGATTCCTGTTTGTGCAAGAGTCTTTCGATAATTATAAATTAGGCTACATTTTATTATTTTTCAAAATGAAGTTCCAAATTTATTCTAGAAAGTTGAAAGTATATTGGTGAATTTTTAGAGATTTTTTTTAACTGTTCTGAATAGGTAAAAAAAACGAACAGGTTTTAGTGACCCAGTTTGTATGGATATATGAAGCAAATTGTATCTTGTATTGTAAGAGTTAATATATTTTTTAAATTCTCGATCATGTGTATTGTCTAATCGAGAGATGTATTAAAAAGATATATTAATTTTGAAATAATTTCTTCAGACATTCCCCAATTATCCAACAGATTTCGTGTATGTTCTTTTAGCTAAATTATTTCGTTTATACAATCAAAATATGTCATTAATTTAGTAAACATATCTTGCTACAATAGCAAATTTAATTCGCTCGTGTAGCTCAAATAAATTGTTTGTAGAACAAAATCATCTTGCTAATTCTTCAAATATGCTTTGCTTTTGTTGCAAATTGTATTGGTAATGCAACAAAAAAGATTAGATTGATTAAACAAAAATTCATTTATTCTTACAGCAAAATAATTTAGTAGTTTTAACTAAATTATATCCAGCAAATAGCAATCAGTACTTTTAACAAATCTCTTTACTGTCCACATAGTAATTGATAAATTTTACTACAGTATAGTAGCATAAAATCTACTCTACCCAGCAAATTATTTTTCTCCGTGCATAAAAACTATAAAATATTCTATTATTGTATAATTTTCCGTCTAACATTAATATATATTTATACAATTAGAGATAAAAATATATATTTTTATAAAATCGCACTATTTTATGTATATTTCCACTATAAATAATATTTAAATTGTGTAATTTTTACACATATTATTAATATAACATACAATTTACATACTTTTTTTTACAATGCAACGACATTATGCAATATATTCTTTCGTAAATGCTTCTCTGAAAAATAATAAAAACCGTAAATGTGAAACAATATAAAGTTAAAAGTTATTTATAATATAAGAAGCAGATCTCTTATTAGAAATAATAAAAAAAAAAACATTTAATTAAAAATCTAATAATACATACAGATTCTGATGCAAACTGGAAAAAGATGATTTGCATTCGCTTGGGAATAAAACTTCGTTGTGAGACGTAAATTCTCAAGTTAGATTTGCAACATCATGATAATTTCGTTTTTTAAATGCAATAACGTAAAAATAATATTTCCTTTCAACCTTTCGCAACGTGACAAACAGCTGGAAGGCGAGGGCCATTCTAATTATCTTACCTTACCACGGGATAGTTAGGACAAGTGATCAAAATTATATATGAAACGACCTTAGATATATCTAATGTATACTGTCACTTAAAGATTCTTTTTACGTGACGTCAATATGAACGGTTCCACACGATTAACTGTAAAAATTGTTATCATGACCCAAATGTTTGTATTTCAATATGCAATCAGCCGGATAGTTCCACGGTACAAATAACCTAAAACAAACATGTTGTTTATAGTGCCGAATTATTATTAATCAGGTAGAACCCATACATCGGAATTTTCTCTTACTCCGAAATGGACTTAGTGAATATTGTCTTCGATCAAATCTTCACAAAATTCAGAAAATAATAATTAATCCAGTAGGAATCGATTCAAATGTTAAATTGAGTAAGAACTATACGCAAAATCATCAATTTAAATTTCTGCAAATATTAAAATTATTAAAAAAATTTAATGTGATCTTCTTTTTATTTATTATTAATCATATTATCAGATAAACTGTGTTATTACCTTAATATGGAATATTAATAAGCAACTATTTACCTAATTATGATAAAGATTGAAGTTTCCAATAAAAAGTTGATGACAAAGTAGAAATTAATTCTGTTGACATATATGTAAATTTCTAATTAAATTGATCCAAAACAATAATTAGAAATTCAGAACAAGGCTAATGAAAGTCTAATGCTGATGTAAGAGCGAAGAATTAGGAGAAGCAGATAATATTCAGGTGATGATTATTTTTTATCGAAATAAAAATATTTTCGCAAATAAGGGGCATCTTAACTGATAAGGGGACTTCTAGCAAGCCAGTCATCCCCTTATCACTTTGTAACGTTCAATTTCGAACAGTACGCCAAGATAGACTGACAAGATATTAATTTAAGGAACGATTTGTTTTAATTTATATCTTATGAAAATTGTGAATCAATGTTTGTGAAGTTCTTTATTTCTCGTTGAGCGTATTGATTAGTGCATTTCCATCAATCTGTGAGTGACTTACTATCAACGATGTATCATATTTCTACTTTTTCGCTGAAGATGACTCTAAAATGAGCCAAAACGTTCGATACAATAAATAAAGATAACCGATAAAGTTATAATTAATTTAATATATATTTTCATGTCAATCAATTTATTACTCTGCTGTTATTTATCCTGCAATATCCAAGTCAGTAATTACAACCAGGATTACATTTCTTTATATGTCATCTAAAAATCCGGTGACCCAATAGTGTGTATTTTTCATCTGAAAAATTTTCTTGGCTAGTAGTATCATTTTAAAAAATTGATATATTCCAAGTAAATTTAACGCTCTATAATTGTTTAAATAACAACCGGAAGAAAATTAAACGCGACTATTCGTTTTGTAAAATAATTATAGTTCGTCCAATAATTATTATCTTCGCCTTTCTATCGTTACAGAAACTAAGCAAGAGAATACAGTCCAATCAAAGATTGTTGTTTATTTTTAACAATGAATACTGAAGACAGGTAAGGCATGAAACCCTTTATTAAATTTTATTACAGTAATAAAATACTAAGATATTTTTATGGAATAAGATTTATACGTTAGGTTAAAAAAAAGAATCAAAATAAAGAAAAATTTATTGTAAAATTAAAAACGGCTAAAAATATGATTTGAGATTTCAATTATTGATCGATACATAAACTTGTGCATAGAGCACTGAGACGTATGAATCTAATAAACAATAAATTAAACAATATACATTATCTAGTAATAATTAGATTTCATAAAATCCTATTCTTTTAGGCATTTTTAATTTTGTAATAAATTTTTTTTTATTAAACATATTTTCTTTTAGGACCAAGTCAAAGTCTGCGAAAAAAGCTATTATTCAACATGTTCAATCTCATGCGAAGAATCAACAGCTTTATAAAGTAAGAACGATAAATGAAGAGCAATTTCAAAATATCAAATGTGACAAATATAGATATAACAAACACCATATTATTCGTCCTAATAATCTAAGAATTGACGTAATCTTATTAACTTTCTTATTTGTAAATTATATTTCAGTCCTAGTAATCTAAAATTTTATGTGCAGGTTTATAACATAAACGTGCCCGTGGACTATCTTCTCAAAAAAGCGAAAAACTACATTAGGAAGAACGGAAAATCTATAATTGTCATTCCTGATTTAGAGATATTAGGAGGTTGTTTAAAAATAAGTAATGGAATCTTGAGGTCAGCACTACTATAATCATTATATAACATAATCGAGAAAAAATTAATGTATATTTTTTGTATAATATTTTTACAATATTAAATTATCTACTTCAGCAGAATAATTAATTTTTCAGAGATCTTTCAAGTCTGAAAAGAATAGGAAATGCAACTATATTCAACACAGAACAGACACGAAGTATACAAGCTAGCTTTGGACTTTCTACACTTCAATTAAAGTGTCATTATGAGGTTAGGTTTATAAATTATTAGATATTAATGATTAAAAAATATTAAGCATAAAAACATTTAACTTTTTTTTAATATTAATATTTGTCTTAATATACAGCTTACAATTGGCTTCATCACATTCAGTGGCAACATATTCGCAGCTATTAATGGATTAGGAATAGCGGCGAAACTGAATGTTGATTATGATGATTATAATAAAACATACGACGCAAGTTTGGAGCACTTTCAAATAAAACGTGGTTTAATCACTATAAAAATGACTGGTCTAATTCATGATTTAATGAATATCATAACCAGTCAAATTACTTCATCAATAAATACTGAATTGTACGACATAATCGAAGTTATAATCCGTAATTTTATTAAAGAGCAAATTAAATTTCATTTGTAATTTATAATAAATAAATCTTACAATTATAATCACGCAAACTGTATAAATTAACAATCTTTTCATCTTTAATGATGTGACAAGTATAGGTTTTAAAAAATTCCACTATAATATATAAATTTAAATATATTATATACTTAATTGTGTACTATCGCTTTTTATTTAATATAAATCATTGTTAAAATATTTATAAAATATCAACACTTCTTAAATAATAATTTTTATTGTAATATGTATCAAAGTAATTATGTAATAAACCAAAAATATATCTGAAAATTCTATTATTCTCTCAAATATCATTTTATACAGCAATATACATACAACAAAAAACATAATATTTCTGTATAATTTTTGAAAAATATCTGTTTAAAAATGCGCATTTGTTTTATATGTTAATATTGAAGAAAATTGAATGGATTCAATTAGACTGTGCATCGTTATTTGTATCAGCGACTATTTCTGCCGGTTTGGCAATAACAGCTTCGGAAATTGCAGCTTTTTGTACGTCATTATCTGTACATTCTTGGGAAGAATTATTTTCATCTTGCTCTAAAATTTCTTTTATTTCAATATCACTATTAGAATTAGTAACTACAGGATTATCTTGCATGGTATCATTATTAGTGTTACTAGTACATTGTACTTCCATGATAGTATTATCACTGTCACTATTATTTGTACTCATTGCACGCTTCAAAGCTAAATATTCCTCCACTGATCCTGTTGGAGCTGTCTCAAATGTAACAGTTGCATCAATTGTCGATGGCTGTGCAGATAAGTTTGGTGATTTATTCAGCTTGGATAATCTTTGACGTTCCCGCAAACGTTTTCGAATCTCAGACTGTATTTTCGATTCTTTTATTACATTTTGAACGTCGTCAGTCTGATAATAACGCGAAGCCCAAGTTTCTGCTGAATTCGATTTTGACAAAGTAGTTTCGGATACAAACTGCTCATTTTCTTGCTGAGAAGAGACAATTTTATCTTGACTTTTATCTTCATCACTATTATCTATTTCCATGACTTCACAGTAATCATCTAAATCAATATCGTCTATATCTGTCGATCTCTCTTCTTCAACTTTGCTTTCTTCTGTTACTTTCTGTTTTATCTCATCTCCTTTTTCAATGATAATTTCATTTTCGTCAGAAGGATTTAATTTCGATTTAATACTTTTATCACTTGATTCCTCATTAATCTCAGGAACGTTAATTTGTGTTGACTCTGAAGAATTTGTAATAATAGAAGCAAGTTGTAATTTTCCACGTGACTTTTTCTTCGACTTTTTCCGTCTCTCAGCAACATTATCCGCAGAAATCGATATTGATAATATATTATTTTTTAAATCTACAT
This sequence comes from Trachymyrmex septentrionalis, assembly GCF_001594115.1. NCBI lineage: Eukaryota > Metazoa > Arthropoda > Insecta > Hymenoptera > Formicidae > Trachymyrmex > Trachymyrmex septentrionalis. Next base: position 1,114,814 of record NW_017305408.1, on the reverse strand, counting down.
TTCTTTCGGGCATTATTACTTCACTTGTGTTAATTAGATGTGTTTTAGTTACAACATTTGTGCTATGTATCTCTATTATTCCTTCATTTTCTTTTCTTTCCTTCAAATCTTGTGAACTGGTTTTGATAGAATTTTCATCTAAATTATTCACGGATTTTCCAGCTTTCGACATATCGTTTTGCAATTCTTTATTTATTCGTATGTCTTCCCTATCACTATCACTAGATAATAACTCAACAACTGGAGCAGGGTTAGGAATTACTAAAACAACATCTTCATCTTCGCCTTTAATACTTTGTTGAGAACTAATAATTCTTTCTAATTGCTTGCGACAATTCTCTTTCGCTTTGTCATCTATGCTAATGTTATTTTCTGTTGCTTGAGTGTCATTTGTTTGTGATGAGTTAGAAGGAATTATATCTTCCTCTTTTCGTATCAAAGCTCTTATTGCGCGGGCTCGCATTTCTAGCTCTAATAAATCTAACAAACTATCTCCTTCTTTTCCTTTATCTTTATCATCTTCCCTTTTAATTTTAACCTTTTCAATTTTATCATTACTTTCGCTTTTAATGTTAGATTTTGTTTTAACATTAGGCTTATTTACATTATTTTTCTTATTAACTGGCGCTTTCCCTTTAATTTTTGTTTTATCTTTCTTTAATTTTCCTTTCGTACCATTCTCCTTTTTAGACAAATCATCATCGGTTAACCATTCCTCTGTATCAGAAATGATTTCTAAGGAAGGGCCTATTAAGAGGAAATTATAAATGAGCAGATTATTCCATAAAACTTACATTCTATATTAAAAATACCTAGTATTTATATACCTGAATCATCAGAATCTTCACTTGTATCTGAGGACTCTAACATAGGTTTGCTATTTAATATAGATAATATTCGAGCTTTAGACATACCATTTAACTCACTTTCACACCATTCTTCAAGTTCACTTAAATCCATATGCTATATAAATAGAAAATAATATATACACTACTTGTATTTAAAAAAAATATTTTTGTATAACTATTATTAGATTAAATATTTCATAACTCACTTTAAGAACTTGTGGTAACATGAGACGAATCTTTTCTGGTTTAACAGATTTAAAAAGTTGTCGAGCTAGTACTTTACGATCAGACAAATATTCTCTAATTGGTTTTAAATCTCTTGCATCAATCTCTTCTTCGTCTGATGATAATGATGAAGATGTGTAAGAAGATGCACTGCTATATTCCTAATAATATAATTATCTTTAAAATAATGTGTACACTAAAAACATTTCTATAAAATTTTCGTAATTAAAAGCAAAATGTTTCTACAAATATATAATGATAAATACCTTATTATTGGCTATGCTATTTTTACTTTTAGACATCTTTATGTCGTTTATGAAATAATTGCTTCAATCTGAATAAATATCAATGAGCATTAAAATAAATTACATTAACTTGTAAAAACAATTCCCTCTTCTAATATTTTTATCTGAAAAATGTATAGGTTAATAGACACTTCACAATCCTGTTATATTATCTTACATTTTCTATATTAAAAGATAAATCTACACGTAAAAAAGAAACTAAAAAGAAGAATACATAGAAAATTCTATAAAAAATACAATTAAAAGTAAATTTAATAAAAGATTGAGTCAATAATAATTCTATTTCTAGGTTATTTTTATTATTATAAAAACAACACTAATAGAAATTTTACTTGTCACCATTTACAATTACATGTAATACTTACTTTATTTATTAGATACAACGTAAACAGTATAGCTTATTTCTTGTAACAATTATAACTCGCGTTACTAACAATTCCTGCCTGTTTTGTTTACAACTGTTTACAACGAATCGTGACAGGTATGACAGCGATTTAAACGGGATACGCCATCACTTGGTGCATTCGACAACGACATCGTCGCAATCCGATAAAGATTTACTAAAAGTATCGTATAGATGTCACTAAATGAACGTGCCAACACTGTCACATTTCAATGCGACATAATGCAATATAACCTGTACCGTTGACAACTATTTGTCAACAAAATGATATTAATTAAGTATAATTGCTGAATGCTCGCTCACAGTAAGTACTACCGTATTAAAGAAATGAAAATGTTTCATGATAAAATAGAATTTACCTTAATGGATTTTATAATGGAAGCATTTGTCTTTTGACAGGCATTTGACAGATAATCAAGTTTCGAGTTAAAAATTAATCAGTTTTGAGAATTATTATATATCACATATCGTTATCTCGGTGCAGACACAAATATTTACAAAACTTTGATACTATGCTGATTGAGTATTTATAATACTATTTATCAAGTTTAGTATCAGTCATATCTTTGCCTAGCACCTGTGTAATTCAAGCAACAAAAATGTTGAACCGCTTTAAGTCAGTATTAATGAGTGCTGTAGGCGCAAGCGAGCTTGGCCTACAGTACCCTAATGATTCAGACAATGATATGATGACAGACTATATTAATTCTAATTATGTAGTAGAAGTAGAAAATAAGCCTTACAGCCGTCCAAGTTTTCTAGGCTTGACAGCTGAGGAAACACAGGTATTTCCGAATCCTTATATGAATTATATAACAAATTGATTTATGTATTTTTTAACTCTCTCTCATAATATGATTATAATATTTGTATGAATATCTCTGTATATACTGAATGATTGTATTAAATAGGTGAGTGCAGATCACAGAGTAAGACCTATAATAGTTCCAAGAGATCTTAGCCGTTTGCCGTGGTGTGCTGGCTATGCAGAATGTATAAACGCTGGGAAGAGTACTTGGAATGAGGATCAAGCTTCAGCAACACGTGGAGATTTGAAATTATCAGACGTTAATGTTACACTGCCTTATGTCATGTTTTCAATGTTTGATGGACATGCAGGGTATCAAGTGGCTCTTACAGCAAGATTACATCTACATAGGATAATCCTTGTGTGTGCTATCTTTGAAAAAAATATTGTCAAAATAATTTGATATGTATATTGTGTAAAATATTCATATTAATATTTAAAAATAGGAAAGGTTACTGGCTATACCAGGCAACATGCTATTAAATGAAGATGAAAATGAACTGATAAAGGGTAGAGATCTAGTGACAGGTGCTATAGAATTAGCATATAGACAAATGGATCAAATGGTGGAGATGCAAGCTCAAAATGGTGGTGGTGGTTGTACCGCTATTACAATTTTATTTCTTAATGGAAGACTTTATGCAGCAGGAGCTGGTGATTCGAGGTATGTATGTTATAATTTATATATGTGTGTGTATATTATAATTTATGTATATATACATACACTCAGCAAAATATCAACAGTAACAGTTAGTTATAATTCCCAATTGAATAATATAATTATTAAGTGTTATATATTATTAAAAAACGCCTGTGGGAAATTATAACTAACAGTATTATTCTTAGTAAGTGTTTTTTCGGGTAGTATATTGTGTGATAGATTAAATATTTATGTAATTGTTTCTATATGATTAAACAGGGCCGTATTAGTTTTGGGAGAGGAACAACGTGCTCTTACTAGAGATCATACTCCAGACTCCGAATCAAATCGTGTTAGAGCTCTAGGTTTTTTAAGAAGTAATGAGTTGCTCAAAGGTCATTTTACTCCGTTGGAGTTTAGAAAGAGACCATTGCAAAAGGAATTGGGATCTTTGGTTTTATATAGAGAACCTTTTATGACAGGTTGGGCATATAAAACTTTAACACATCCTGATTTAAAACTACCGCTCATTTCAGGACACGGAAAAAGGGTACATACATCTCAGCAATAATTTTTAATTTTATATAAAAATGCTCTTGTTTATGGTATAGGTATATATAAATTAATTATTTGTGACATACAGAGCAGAGTAATGGGAACGATAGGCGTGACTAGAGGCTTTGGAGATCATGGTTTGAAAGCAGCAAATACCGGTGTTAATATCAAACCATTCCTATCATCACAACCTGAAGTACAATCTTTGGATCTGGACAGTTGCAATCTCACCGAACGAGATTGTATTATTGTCGCCACGGACGGACTTTGGGATGTAGTATCAGATAAAACAGCGGCAGCAATACTTAGAAAGACTCTTGCACCTGATACTCCATCATTAGAATATAGGTATCATTGCGAAATATATACGCAAAAATTAATTAGTTTAACTACGATAAAACTACAATGTATCTATTGGTTTTCAGACTCACGATGGGTGCTCAAGAATTGGTGCAAGCAGCAAGAGGTCGATTAATCGGTAGAGTATGGATGGGAAAACCGGAAAATCCTAACGATTCGGACGAAAAATCCTCACCTATAGCATCGGTGGACGATATCAGCGTGTTAGTAGTACCTTTATATCCATACTTATGCGAGCATAAACAGTGGCTAAAAACAACACAGCAAGAACGAAAATATGCTGCAGATTCACTAGTGTGCTTCGATTATCCTATCTCTAATAGATCCACTGATAATCCCTCATAATGCATCATTACGATAATCTGATCAAATGCTCTGCGAGCGGCAATGTTATTATTCAGTACGCAGCTAACGAATTACATTTATTTGCATTATTATAATGATTCGTCGTATATTCGATATACGATGATTTTTATTTTACTATAATTATATTTTAGAATTAGCGATATTCAGGTGCACAGTCGCCGTATATTCTCCTTGATTCGCAAAACACTAAATTATTGTATACTGCCACGTATATATGTTAACTATAAATAGTATGTTCTTATTATTTAAGTAAACATTCCACTGTGACATTATTTTATATAACATGAAATATCTACAATATTCCGAATATATGTGATCATGTATAAGCACTTCATATATACTATATAAGCATTAATTTCTAGATTGTTACTAATATGTAACTAGTATAGACTGCATACAATGTAACATTGTGCGCATATAGACTGTACATACTGGATGCTTTTCAATTGTAAAATCATTAGAACACTTTCGTTACATTGCATACAATAACACAAACTGTGTTCCATTGCTGTAATCGTCAACATAATCAATCCAAGAGTTACTAGTTAGCTGTACAATGAATTTCACTCACACTGCTGGATCGATACACATAAAGATTGCTTTCTATAAAGTATCTAAGGTGTAAAGTATCTAAAGTAACATAATAATAAGAATAATCAAATTTGATAATTAAATAATGCATGTATGCTCTATTAAATAATATGACGCCATTACTGGACATTAAATTGTTCAAAATATTCATATATAGCTTTTACATTTAACTTTGCTAATTTCATGTAAAGCCTTTTTGAATGGACTAATCTAGTTTAATACAATTAGTTTAATATCGAATTCACTATAAACTTGGATTTTCTAGTGACAATTACATATATGTTACTAATTACGGCAATTATAAATGAGGTTGGAGAATGTTAGGTAGATGATATTTTGGCTTTTTTCATTCAACACAAGTCGAAAAAGCTACATTTAATCTAATTATCTGAAACCGTGCATAGTGTTATACATTCTGTCCAAATGAATTATGCACAATGTTGTACTTTGTGCATTCCTATGTATGTTTGTGTTAATTGTGATTAGCAATTGAAAAGTAACCAATGTAATATTAAAAGATACCACAATATTTTTATATTGCTTTTGAGGCAAACATATGTTACCATTCAATATTTTGAACGTATTATAACATTTCATCTTTATAGCTTTAAGTTAAAAAAACATTAACTTTATGACTACGAACGTGTGTGCGTGTGTGCGTGCGTGTGTGTGCGCGTGTGTGTGTGTATGTGTGCGCGCGCGCGCGCGCGCGCATGTGTAGATATATATATATATATATATAATTAAAACTGAGACTGCTGCATTAAAAATTAGAAAATTTTAAATAAATAGTTAATTAATTCTCTTCATTTTATTGATTTATTACTATATCGATATTATTTCCAATCATTAGGAATACTAGGAAACGTTTTGCATGTCGCATGTCAGAGAGTTAACAGATAAAATTGTAAGTATGATATGTGATATGTATAAAAAATTGTACATAGAAGAAGCATTGCTATCCTTTCGCAGTAATCATGATAATAATTAGATTTTATGACATTATGTATTACACAATTGTAGCTATATTATATTAAATAAATATACGCATATCTCTATTATATGTTGTTTACTTTGACTCAGTAATCTTGAAAGATTTACAAGACACATTTCATTATGATGATGATTTAACTTTGTTATAGCTTATTTTTTATGTGTACCATTTTCCATTTTTTTTTTGCACAAACAAACAAATTATTTTTGCAAGTAACATCGAAATTTGTATTCACTGAAACTGAATCGTCTTTGAACTCCGATGCTGCGTCGATTATTATCGGTGAAATAGCATTACTTCCGAGGACTTGCCACGACCAATACATTCCGGTGATCGTAAAGGTGCTATTTCATATTAACCATGCGAACTAGTAATTGTATACTGAATATTCGTAAAATACAACGTTCCGTATTATCTAGCATTTGTCGCGATTACGTTTCAAAAGAAAATATAAAGAACTATTTATAATATTAAAATCTGTGCTCACTGTTGTTGTAGTAGTTTTAATGCAGGAATCGGTCGCAATCGATGAAATGTGTTTCTTGTGAATACTCGTGACTGATATGTTCCAAAGATTGTCCGTCGACAAAAGTTAACGCTCATTAGATGTTCTTAATGGATTAAATTTGCGATTAATTACGGAGAAGTCGCGATTCGTCCCGCATGTTCCCGCTACTGAAAGTATCATGGCGACCGAGAAAGCGCGCAAGACGTCGAATGTTTTGATATTCAAGTTAATTTGAAATGTAAAGAATCAGAATTCGGAAATGATGGTATCGCTCTAATCAAGATGTGTTTATAAGCGTATCGAAATCCACCGGCCACCGACACACGGTTTAATTTAATGTACTACCTTCGATACTTATTATAAAATCAACGGAAATTTAAATTAGCGGATTAAATTCAGAGACACATATTCCGTACTTTGACTATTAGATGGCGTTAAGGGTATGAAATTGGCGATCGCGCGGGTCGCGATAATACTAATTAGTTCTGAAGTTTACAAGAGATAGCGCCACCAATACAAAATATTCGGAGGCAAGATTTAAACGCAAGATTTATAGCACACACAACAATTTAGTAGAGCAGTAAGAGACTGCACACAATCAAAAAAATAAGGAACAGGTAACAAAAAATAAGAATTTTAACCTATTGTATTTCACAGTATTGTATTTAACCAGTGTATTTCACAATATATGATTTTTGATTTGTTGAAATTATTCTCTATTTCCTATTCTCTATTCCTTTTGATTTAATTGGTCACAGCCCTTCTACTCTCACGAAAAAATACTATTCAAAATATTATGAAAAAACCTATCAAAAAGCTTACAGTAAATTCGCGACTATAAATTTATAATAACTATGAATAATAATTATCAAATTCATAGTATACTATATATTTGATAATATATTATAGTATAGTATTTGATAATATATATAGTACTATAGTATATTATCAAATTCATAGTATACTATATTTTCATCATTCAGTTATTATGAATTTATAGTCGCGAATTTACTGTAAATTTTTTGATAGTATTTTTTCATTGTTTTTTCCATAACATTTTCAATAGTATTTTTTTCGTAAGCTAGTATACAGGATGTCCGTAATCTACGGAATCATCCGTCATGAGCAAGTAGAGTGAATTGTGAATCTACAGTTTCATATTCGTTTAAAAGTCAGTTTATTACATATATTACAATATAATATAATGCATCGTCTACAATACACGGAGTAAGAAGAATAAAAAATTGATTAATTACACAGTTAAATGTGAGAAGAATAATCAACTGTGATTGATCAATTTCTTACTCTTACTTTTTACTCCGTATATTGTAGATGACGCATTGGATTGCTTACGTTATGACCTTACGGTCTCTAATGTGATTGGCTAATTCGCTTATTGTTTACGTTTTGCTAAGTTTTCTTGTAAGAGTTATAACCCTAATGTTGCATTCGATTTTGACACTTTCAGCACGAGAGCGTCAAAACTGAACAGTAGTTTAAATGCTATGTTTCGCAAGAGATGACGCTTCAAATATTACGTTTCGAATATTTGCAGATGAAACAGCAGATGTTGTCGCGATTATATATCATAATAATGATAAAGCGTATTCGTTAAGATGCATTAAGATGATATGCATAATATGATGTTCATAATAAATAAGATAAATAAATAAAAAGAACATTAGAGCTACATAAAATGCTGTATAATGCATTTATTAATTTTGTAATAAGCTAACTTGTATCTTATATATAATATTTCTAACTTCTGTTTATTTTACGCATAAATTATTAAAATAAAAGTAACAATCTTAAATGTGAAAAAAATCAAGCGTATCAGAAATTATTCCATTATAAGTATAAGATATTGCAGTAACATTGCAGCAACAATAGTGCGTAATATTTAAAAAAATTGCAGCAATATTGCTGCAAAATTGAAATTTTAATATTTTATTGGGAATATTGCAACAATATTATAATTTTAATATTTTTCAGGAAATATCGCAATATATTGCTGCAATATTATGATTTAATAAGTAAATAAGCGGATACGCAAGATGGACGCACTTCTCGTAAAAAAAAAGATCTATATGAAGGTATATGCAAAACGAGTTAGTGAATCTCCTGGAAATTCTCAAGCTCTTTTGGATGTGTTTTCTAAGACTCCGAATATTTCTTTTATTATAACTTTATTGTATATATTTTAAAATGTGATGCTAAACAATAATATTTTAGTAAACCATAAAATTCGATCAATTATTGAAATATCGCAGAATATTACAGCAATATTTTATTTTAGCGGACATAGAAATATTATTACAATATTACAGCAATGTTACAAAAAAATAAAAAATGTTGCAATTTTTAAAGTAATATTACTGTAATGTTGTTGTAACTAAATTAATGCCATTTTTAGCGAAATTGTTGTAGAGGTACAAGATTTGAATTATTTATTTAAAAAATAAAAATGGATTTTAAGCTTTAAAACATTTCTTTCAAAATCGCTCTGCGTCCATTTTTTGCAAAGATATGTAATTTTCAACTTGCTCCTTTTCATCACTTAATTTTTGTAGCTTTATGTATATATATATATATATA
>NW_017305408.1:1087182-1105497 GCF_001594115.1 Trachymyrmex septentrionalis | reverse complement strand
TATATATATATATATATTATATATGCGTATTATACGCATTTACATCGATTTACATCGACAATTTGTGGATATAGCAGGACTCGCACTACATCTATTTTCCACTATGACTGCGAGGATCACACAAAAAAGGAACCGCTCTCAAGTTTCTCTTTGGTCACACTGACATTGAGATATTAGCAGCGAAGAATTAAAATTTTATTAAAATCGTAATTTCTGTGTTACAATTAAGATCGTAGTCAGCCAAATCAAAGATTTATTGATTTTTTAAAAATTCCAACCAATTCGCTCAATTTATAAGTCTCTCGCGAGAAATAATGCGTTTTATCATCCGGATAAACTGGGGATTATTCGGGAAAGTGTAAGCCTCGGGAGAGGGAAGAATATAAAACGCATCGATCATACCAAAGTGGACTCGCTCACGATTCGAGATCTGAGCGTTGTCGTTATAAGCACACTCACCCATTTGTCCGATGTTAAATAGCGAACTTTTCGGACGAGCGTGCGGACCACGCACGTGGACACATTTTATACGTTTATGTGTACTAGAACAAGAGTGCATTTTCTCGTTGCATGGCTGGCACACAGTCCGAAACAGTTAACTCTCATAAATTTAATTACGAGATGCGGCCAAAATGGAAGACTCAGTCGGCCTCTCTTTCCGTCGGGTATAAAATCATGGATTAATCTCGATGATTTTCTCGGAATTATGTCATTTATCAGTAAATTCTGATAACTATGTTATGTAACGTTATCACTGAAGGCCATACATTTCATTAAAGATCTATATATACTATATATATATCAATCAAAACGATATCAATGTAACTTGTCCATTTTAATAAGAAGACAGCCAAGTATAATGTACATAGAACTTCGCTTAACTTTAAATACTTTTAGTACCTACTGCTCCGCCACTAATTCATAAATAAGTGACACGTCACAATATTCAACAGTATTCAAAAAATTTGCGTCAAAGTTTTACACATACGCTGTTTTTAATTTAATTTTTTACAAAATGTATAATATTTGAATAGATGATTAGATATGTAGTAGAAAAGTTATTATTTTATAATTATAAAATAATTTTAACGCATACTTTAACACCTGCAACCATAAGAATAATATCGATTTGCAATCGATTTAATTAAAAATTCCCAATCTTTTAATGTTATCTTGCAAATACTTGAATATTACCTATGAGTTAGCAGGAGTAAATATACTGAAATATATTTAAAATTAGATGAAATCTATGTGTATACTGTGGACTAACTTTTCAAGATTTAAATTTAAGATTATAACATATAAAATAGTCGACACTTTGGATTTGCTACTGTTTTACGATTTTACTTTATGGTCTTTACTATGATTGTCCGTTCGCTGTATTTGGTTCTCCCTTTGTAAAACATTTGAATACCAGAACAGATATTTTCCAGAAAACAAAAATCCAAATTTGGGATTTAAGATTTCTTATAAGACGTTTAAAAGAAGATATCTTCGTAAAAATTGTTTAAAAGATATCTTTAAAAAACGTCTTACAAGGGATTTTATATTCCGATTTTGAACTTCATGTTATTTGTGTTTCTAATCTTTCTGTTGTATTGGAGCAAAAAAATTATTTATTAGTGCCAAGGAAATTTTTGAAATTTTTAAAAAAGTTAAAGAGAAAACTGAAATTTATGAAATAAATGATTTTAATCTCGTGCCTTAACTGCTCAATGTCAATTAAATTTATCGTTTCAATGTAAGAAAAATAATTAAGAAAATGCTGTGTACATCGCGCTTCATTAACGCGGAAAGACGAGTGAAATATGAGCGGAATACCTGGTGGCGCGATGTTTTGTTCCATTACGGATTAAACGGTCGGGCAGCTGAAAGACGTTACGCAGCAAATTCCTGTCGACCGACGGCGATGAAGTCGGAGATGAATTGTAATGTACCATACATTTCCGCCAACTAAGAGCGACAGCGTAAAAGGACGCCGAGATAGAGTGTGGCAAATCACCGTACGAAAGTGCTCTTCCACAAAAGTATAGACGAACGTTGTGAAAACTAAATCTAGCCTGACAGCTCCCCGTTGACCCACCATCGTACAATTTTGTAAAAAAATTGCCGTGCACTGGGAACGTGGATCTCAACTTTCCTGCTCTAATGCGTCATCTTTTTCAAACTTCCAGTTTCAAATCGACGTATGCGATTATGTTAACTTTCAGCTGTTATAATGAGATCTAATTTTATTACACAAATTCGTAAAATACGGTCGAGAGGGTATTATAAAAAATTTCTCAATCGAGAAATTTATTTTACAGTAAAATACATATATTTTATCTTTCTTGTGATATCTTATCACGTAATAACAGCTTTTGTTTATCTGTTTTAATTAAAGATGTAAAATTTTTTTCTATTTATATCTTAATAAAGAAAAAGCAGATCAATCACACACACGCGACGGCTTTATCATATAAAGATGATATTATCTCAGGAACGTAATGTAAGTCGGACATTTGGTCGAAAAATGGGACGTACCACTTTTGAACGGCCATTCGATCGCCGATATGTTTTTCATGGTGCCGGATTATGACGGGCGATCTGTCACGGTCACGGTAACAGTAACTCCAAGGGGTTGGAAAGGGCTTAATGCCTCTCCTGGATAGCGCAAGAAAGAGTTGCGTGTGTGGAGGATGGAGAAGGAGTACGTTACACCATATCAAAATGGCCACAACTTAGGGGTCCTGTGCTACCCCGATATATCATCGTTAGAGAACTTTGGACGGCTTCCTGGTTCCAGCATTGATGGCTTCCTCCGATACGACATGATGTATCTGTTCCTCATTGCTGCCGCGTGAAAATGAAAATCGGATGCAATTTGAAAGTACAATAAAAATACCATCTTAAAGCGATAACAAAACATTCTTCAACTGTTCACATATTCACCTTCTGATTCACATTTTAATATAAATTGTATTTCAATTAGAAAGGAGTGAATCTAAATCTTTTCCCTCCTTAGAAAGGTTCCTTTATCCAGTTTTTATAGATATACTCGTACTGGCGTCATTAACAAATGTAATTAAATCGCAATTTGAAAATATATTGATATTTATAGTGTCAGTGATTTTTATAATTTCTTATTTTTAACTTGGATATACATCACTATTGTTGGCATTTAATGTTCAATAACAGTTTATCGCATGTAGAAGTTATAATTTTATTATTGGCCATTTGTATTTTACTCATTTGAGCGGAAATAATATTAAGCTAAGCCAATGCTCCGCACGTCTCTCTTGAAATGCATATCGTAACTGTACGATTCCACGTTGTAAACATGTCACTGTTGATTTAGACTGTTGCGTGTTTCTTGTCGACTCTCTTAGCTTGCATAAACCTAATGTCCGCTGGCTGGAAGCTAACGCTTGGCTGCCGAACGTAATGCAACGGATAATGCGGCAAGTTTGCTAGCGAGGAATTACGTGACCAGCTCTCAGTTTCGGCTTCCGAGCCTAGGTACTAGCCGAATTGCAGCTAAGTGACGCGCCATACTTCTCAGGTATTCAGGGCAACGGGGCTAAGCAGCTAATGTAAGCTTATACGGCGCTTAGAAAATTCAATTTGACATTCAAAGCAATTTGCTGGTTACGAGAGAACTCGCTTGTCTTATCAGCTTTGACAAATTAAGGTGCGTTATATTACATTGCAAAAAGAGTGTTAAATATCAAACATGTTTTTAATATCACTCTCCATCACGCAGAGTTTTTTTTTTCATCGTCGTTAACTAGTAATTTTAGATATAAGAATTAAATATTAAAATTCTGTAAGGTTCTTATCAGTTAAATCACGAGATTTGATATCAATCCGCGGGGAAAAGCAAAGAGGGAAAAAAATCGGTTATTATTGAAAAGAAGAAAGAATCGAACGATCAATCTTAAATTTCGTATTCGCTATTGGAGACACAGCTCGGACGAACATCCAATTTCATTTAATCATATTCGGGGAAACAAAAAAACGACAGATTGAGTTCAATCGATTAAAAGTTTGGGGCTATAGAAAATAATAAGGCACGAAGAAAAAAAATGAAGCGAAAGCATTATTTTCTCTGTCGCTTTCCTATCCCTTCCGATTTGTGAAATATCTTTGCCGTTATTAAGTGTTTCTTTTTCTCTCGAGATAATAGTGAACCATAAGATCTGGTGATTATATAAAACGAATCTCGGCTGACTGATAGGGATTTCTTCAAAAATTTGTATTAACTGCGAGTGGACAGAATGATTACTTGCACGTGAACGCGCACACCTTCGTTCACTTATATTCACGTGCTAAGAACGATTACATTGAGTTAAATTAAATTTTTCTCCACAAATTCTTTATGCAACATCTAGATAACTTCAATCTCTTTGAAAACTACATTTCCGCTTAACGCTGCCGCTCAACTTAAAATAAATCTTCCGAGAAAGGAAAATGAACTAATTACGAATAATAATTGTAAAATTTCTTAGAAAGTTCAACATTGACTAGTTTTTTCCTACTTCTGACAGACACCTCGAGTATAATCGGGATCGCCGAAGCCTGCCAACTGGAAATAATAACGGAGATGGCGGCGTCACTTCGTAATTATCATCGTATATTTCAGTCGCTCTCGTCGCGATATCAACTTTTCCTAAATACATTATCTAGATTTCGCATCGGCGTTAATCTGCCCCGCAGTAAGTAATTAAATTTCCGCGAATGTCATTCCGCGGGGAGTTTATTTAGAGCGGCTATAAAAAATTCTGACTTTTAGTCGCCAGTTTTTATCGGGGGGAGAGCGACGACGAGTCGGCAGATAAATCCGGCCGAGCGTTTCCCATCCGCGCGCGCGTCCTTTTCGCGAGTTAATGCGCTTTCCGCTGGACGTGCAACCAGGCACGACGTGCGTGTGCCTTCAGAGGACCCACGTCGGTCGTGCCGACGACAGGAACGGTTATCCGATATCAAATTACCGTACGTCGAGCCAAGCTCCTCCGCGATTCAGGGGCTCCGAGTCCGCCAATAACTTAATTCCGACACTGACGCAACTCGTGATGGTATAATCTATTCTAATACTGTATTCTGGAACTGTAACTTTTTTTTTACTATATGATACACACAAAGCGCAAAGATAATATAATAATATCGATATTATTGAGTTATTAAATATAGACATTCATCACCGTCATTGGTCATCCTAATATCTCTGATCTTTGTCTGATGATAATATCGCAACAAGCCACGCGGATTGATCATTAAGATAATTTGGTATGCAACAATAATATATTCCTATAATAAAATGTGCGTGTTAAATCGATAATCAAATTCATTTTTACGACGCGGATTGGTTGTTTAAAGTTCGATCGCATCGCGTGTGAACTTCGTATCGTGAATGGATGTCGTGCGATATTTTAATCGTTTATCCGATCTTTAGATCCTTATTTAAATATTTTATAACTTTTATTAATGATGGTAACGATGTTATTGTATTGTTGTTTATTTGTTTTCACCATGTATAAAACCTGCGCAACGGCAATGTAACGATTACACGTTGATCGTTACTGTCATTAGAGTTACTCTCTAAATCTCGTGGATGAATCTAAAGAATAAAATATTATTATTAGAGGAAAGGTCCCTATTACTAGAATTGCCGAGTTCATTTTGGATAAATACTGGAAATGTATGGGCAGAATTTAAAAAAATAATAGATCATTTTGACGGAAATTTAATAAGCTTTAAGATACTGTTATGTACGATTTAATTCAAATACTACTTTTCCTGAAAATTATAAAGAAATGTAAAAAGTGAGCAAATTGCAAAGTCACAAGATTGTGTTTATATGAAATACCCCAAGAAATCAATAATATAAATAATAAAGCGCATACATCAGTATTGCAATTAAAAAACTTTATTTAATGTTTCTAAAATATAAACAAACAGCCAATGTACGCGCAGCCAATGTGATGCTTATCCTTTTTGTTACTGTATAATAACATTTATACTTCAGCAACGATTGTCATTCGAGCATTGAAGCATTTTTACGTATTACAAGTACTCTGAGTATTTCACATTACGAGTTCCACGCCTTACAGTTTTTTATATGATCATCAAATCTAACTTCTATAGTTAAGCAATTCAATATATTCCGTATTTTTCTGTTAATACGATCTTACTTTATTACTAAATGAAGAATTTATTGCCAAATATTTACTTATTAAATAATAAACAATGTTTAAAGAAGAAGAAGTTTAAAGATTCATCTCAATGAAACTTGAAAATATCTAAATTCTAAAATCTTTTTTTACAACGGCTACAGGCATGATCTAATAATGTATTTTCCACTAAATAATTTTTAAAAACAATAAATTCATGGTAAAATCCACAGATAGCATTTATTTAAGAAACGTCACTATCTCATAATAAGGGGCATTTCTCTATTATTACTATTATCACTGTTATTATTGTTAGATATTCTAAATCGTATAAATAAAAATTATTTTTAAATTATTACAGAATTATTTTTAAAAACTATGTAATGTATATCCGCATTAGAGCCTTACTTGTCTTTTTTCTGTAACTTCTTAAGCGGTATCAACAATCTTAGCGGTACTTTAGATATCAATGTTTCTTCCTTATTTCGCTCGAAAAATGTCATTTTTTTCGACGAGCGACATTTGAACAGAATCTTTCACCTTCGTGTCTGTGTTCTTGACTTCAAACATCAATGCTTTACTCAACACCAAATCTAATGGTTGAACCAAAGTCTTTGACGAACCGTGTATTATTCTTGACGGTAATCGAGAACTGCTAATAGTAATTCGCGCTTTTAATATTTTCAGGAGTAATAGAAACTTTACTATCGTTGCTTCTAGAAGAGTTAACTGGACTTGCGGTCACATTGGCATCACTTTCCGTTTTTTTTTTTGCCTCTTGGTGAACAGTTAGACTTAACAGACGAAATTTCTTTCTTCTCCAGGTTCTACCATCAGGTGGTAAGCTGAGCTCTTATTAGGTGATACACAACTTGTGGCAGCGTTTGATTCCTGAGCACAATGCTTATAGTCATACACAAGACGAGAATTGCTTTTGTATAACGAATAAAGCCTTGAATCTTCTGCAGATATTTTTAAATATCCAAATGTGATTGTTCAATTGTTATTAATTTTCTTCTTTTAAAGATATAAAAACAACAGAGAATAAAAATATAAACAATCTAACGCACTTTATACATTCAATATAAATATATATGAGGCATTCCATGTTAAATCAGGCATCTTTGAAACATCGCTATTTTAATTTTTTCTTTTTAATTTACTGACATATTCTACAAACACAAATATGAGACACGTGTTTTGCGAAAAAAATTTGATATTTTTTTTGTGAAGTTATTCACACTCGTAAATAGCAGAAAATCAGAAAAGAAATGTCATTCATATACAAACATTTAAATTATTATATTGTCGAAACCATTAGTCGGTCAAAAAAATGCCGATTTTAAAGATCTTAAATTGTTCTATGGATGGCTCATTTTTAATTTTTTATTTTCATATAAATAAATCATTTTCTATTTATTTACAATTTTTATTAACATTTTTATCATCAAATCACCAATTAAAAAATTTTATAAAAATATTATCATATTCCTACTTCAATTTCGAAGTAATCCTGAAAATTTCAAAATGGAATTTGAATGGACTGTACAGTTAAAAAGTTCTGTATTGTTCTTATATAACGGCGTATATATTGGTTGAGTAAAAAGTCATCGCGTATTTTTTAGCTCAAAGTTGTATATACAATATCTTCGTCAATAATGAATGAAATTCAAATTTAAAAAAATGGTTTTAAAGCTTGAAATCTCTACTTTTAAAAGCTTATCACATTTTTTAAGTTTATATGAGTTTGATAATTTTTACATACCAAAAACTACGAGCTGAAAAAGACGAAAAATTTTCTTCTCACTTTGTGGATTTGTAACGTGTCCAAAACGAATTTGAGAAAATTTTCGATTACCTATCGTGAAAGCTTGATACTTTCCCTACAAAATCGTTTTTTTTAAATATTCCTACGACTTTTGATTACTGAGTTATCGCGGATTAAATAAAAGAATTATTTTGACTTTAATTGCTCATAACTCCATTAAAAATTGTCGTATCGTATAATTTAAAAAAGAGATTTTTAAAGCTGAAACTTTACTCTATTAAGATATATTTATATTGTTGGTAAGAAAGTAACTGCGGTTTTTACTGATAGATGTCTTTTAAAAAAACGCTAATATAACTTTTAAAAAATGCAAAGATAACTTTTTACTTAACCTAATATATCGTATGCGCTGTCACACAACAGAATTTTTTAACTATACAGTCCATTCAAATTCCATTATAATAATTTGAATGTTCGTATATATGATTTTTTATAAATTTCTGCAACTTACAAACGTGAATAACTTCACAAAAAAATCTCAAATTTTATTCGTGAAATTTTGTGTCATATTTTTATCTGTAGCATAAGACTGCGTTCAGTGGACTCACTAGTTGAGTGAACACTCGCTGTTATTGGTGCATTCTTTTAGATCAGCACTTTAGATCTCGAAGAATACATCAATAGCATCGCGTGCTCACTCAACCGTTGAATCCGCTAAACGCAGTCTATGTCAGCAAATTAAAAAAAAATAAATAAAAATGACGATGTTTCAGAAACTTTCAGTAGAAATTTTTGATATCTTGAAGCCAGTGCAGATATGAATAGGGACGACTTACTCAATCGTTGCTTATAGGAGACTTTACGCGGAATAATAATGAAAGCTTTAATTCGACTGTGTAGTCGATCGCTCCGGAAATGTTTTCAGGTGATCAAAAAATAGTAGATATTGCAAATATCACAACTTGTACTTTTAATGACGGATTGTCAAGGATAATGAAAATTATGCAGGTGTTGCAATTGACTGTGGATCATAACTGTTATAATTTTTGTGTCCAGGCTGATGCGCGCTCGCTCATGGATGATCGTAAGCCTGTACATCTTTCAGAAAAGCGGAAGAGGAAAAAAACATCAATGTGGAAAGTTATATGGTGCAGGCATTGCAAAGGTAAATTAAAAATTTCTATAGTTATATATAAAATAAAATTTCTCAAAACTTTAAACACGTTTTTCTTGAAACCACATTTTTTTCAATTGGCTTTCAGCATAATTTTAACAAATTTTATCCGGTTTACTTGAAATTTTTACAGTAACTGCTAAACTAAATTCTGTAGAGAAGTACATATGATTTTTTTCAATCGGTTAAAAACTTTTTTGTTACAAATACATTTTTACTGAATTTTTTCAGTAAAAATAAAATTTTATTCGCAAATGTTCACTATTTCTAGAAAAATCAATATTTCAACACATACATATATACTTTTAGCAAATTTAACGTAGATTATAAAAAAAATTTGTTTTTTCTCTTTAGAGCAGCACTTCAAGCCGCGGAAGCCCATAAAAAAAAAGCAGTCTCAAAGCTCCAATGTCATCATCTTGACGCAAAAAAAAATAAAAAAAATTTCATGACATTTATATAAATTTTTTTAATAAATAAATTGTAAAAAGTTATTATTAATTTGCGCATTGTTAAACGCTCTGTACTCTCATTAGCCCATTTCTTTGTTTAAAAATAAAAATTGTTTTTATCTTTAAATGCATTAAAGACCTTTAAATCAAATTTCTATTTACTTATTTAATTATAAAAAATTCCCAAAGTTATCCCTCCCTTCTTATGTTTTCGGATATTTTACAGTAGTATTTCCCACCACCTGATATTTTATCTGATAAACTTTATCTACGATAATGTCGTAAGTAAAGCTCAATGGATAGAATATCAGATTAAGTTTAACCACAAGTTAATCAACAATATAACAAAAAATTAGGCCTAAGAGTATCAATCTACCGCCAATAATTGCGAGACTTTGTCTCCTGTATCCTGATTATCAATCTTTACTATTATTATATAATTTAGATTAGTAAATTAGAGATATCAATACTTTACACATGATTACGGCCTATAATAGTTATCGATCTAATAAAAATCGATTTTCACGATAATCGATTTGCGAGATAAGGTTTAGATCAGCCGTTCACAGTAAATTGCGTAATGTCATAATAATGATGATTAGATGTCTCATCAATGAATCGAATCATTATATGATATTATCGATTTTTCTTCTTATTGTGTCGCCTTTCCGCTGTCCTTACCGTGCGTTATAAACCATCCGTAAATTCTCCGCATGACCGAGGAATCGTCACTCGGTCGCCCAGTGACAGATAGTTAGGCGTTACCCAAGCTGGTTACTGATCCTTCAACAAATATAGGCGGACAAACGTTTCCTAATTGTACTGGGAATTGTTTACGTTTACCTCGAGTATCTTCTCACCTTCCTCCGTTCACGGCTATTCCGTGTTTATCTGTGTTGTTGTTCCTTACGCGTATCTGCCATCTCTTCCGGAAGAATGAAACGGCGAAGATTTTGTAGGAGTATATATATGTCTGGGCGTTTAATTAAGCCATTGATGAGCTTTCGTTAGAAGATCCTGTTTTTTGTTTTTTGTTTTTTTTTTTCATAGCTTTGAGCTCATCTCTCGATGTTACGCTTGTCTCATCGAAAGGATTACTCTCTCCAATACGGGAAACAATGAATCCGCGTAGCGCAATGAGTCATGTACATATATCTCGCGACATATCGGATTAATTTCTAACCGTGCTACAGCGATGTATTTTTCGACATTTTTCGCGATAAAAAACGTACAGTTATTCACGTACAGTTATTCATGCATTTCCATGTTCCATTAGGCGCATCACGTGCTACAGCATCCGATTCCGACAACAAAGTTGTTACTTTTCCGTTATTATATTTAATAAAAAATTATGAATTTAAAAATGTATCCATAAATGTCGAAAAATTTATTTTAATCCAGTTTATACAGTTCATTATTTTTATTCTTCGTAAAATTTTAATCTACATTTGTGTAAATGTTAATTTTCAGATGGGATACATACTATATATAACTCGAACTCTTTAAAAAAGAAAAAAGTTAAAAAACTTGAATCTGTTCTCGCATTTACGTTATCTCACTCTCTCCCATGAAATGCTGAATACATGCCTGGATTTCAATGACGATATCTTTGGGCAATTGGCGGATTGTATAAATAAAAAGAGTATCCGGGCGGGATCGTTTTGTCAAAGAGCCAAACGCAGTCGCAGAGTGTTATACCAACAATGCAACGTGTCTGAGTAAATACACGAGCGCTGTTAAATATTTGAACGTCCACCATGCGAATGTAAACGGGATCCTCTGTTATGATATGTATCATTAACTCTATACGTACGTATATACATACGGAAATCTGTCCCGTAAACTAGACGTTTGTATAAAGAGCCACGTCCACGTGGATATTTTACAATCAAGATCCCGAGTATGTGTGATATCAGGTGCACACCGTAACGTTCTCAAGTTTTCCGCTAAGCAACACTTGCCCGCCGGAAAAGACACATTTGTGTCAAGATAAGAGGAGTTTCGCGAGCGCGACATTCGGACGTCGCGACGCATCCGCTGCTTCCAGCTCATCCTCTCGTACGCCTTGGGTGTCGTTTTCACAACGATACATCGATTTACTGCGGTTTTACTACGACCGCGCAGCGGCTGTTCATTTTAACGTCGTATAAAAGTAGCGACGTATAAAAGATATAGAGAAAATATCAGCATTGATCTGCGATACGTAGGATGGCGATACAGCCCTTGCTAGAAGAATTGAATCGCGTCGATATAAATCACTTTGGAAACGTTACTGCCTCCGATAAATAGATTATGATAAACAGAACGACGAAGTGGAGAAAGCGTGAAATTATCACAGTAATCAAATAAAGACAATAATATATTATAAAGAATGCCAATATTAATTTATAATCTTTCACATCGTAATTGCGATCATTTCGCATTAATATGACGTTAATAATTTGCGACGATCCCTTTGTTGTTTTGAAGCACAGGCGTCGATGTCGACTACTGTTACCGCATTTGCAGACTTGAGCTGGGAATGGAAAGGATGCCGCACTAAACTGGCGCGAAACTCCTCTCGTTAGATAGATCGCAGGACAGGTGCAGTGGCGACCCATGCTGGTATTTCCGGAGAAAAAATATCGCTCGTTTAACACCCCGGGTTCAGCCCCATGAGGCCGATACGAGACGAATTATTGTGCCGCGCCAATCTACGAGGATTACTCGCGGCCACGAAGGGCCACCGGGACGTCGTTCGACGACTTTACGGCGGCGCACGTGTAGTGCACCCCTTTGAAAGGACATCGATGTCGTTGCACCTTGAGCTTTTCTGCGGATTAGTCCAGGTAGTTGCCAAGGTGCTATCAAGAATTTCAACTTTAAAAGCTCTCCACGCCGTAATTCATGCTTTTGACGCTGGAAATCGAATTTTCGAGTTTTAATTCTTTACTGTCCATTAAAGACGTTAAATTGAATTTAACAGTTTCTGCCGGATAATTTTGGCGTCACAGTAGGATATTGATGCCGAGTCAGATAAACTTTAATTTTTGAGACAGAAAATGCTGCCAGCTTATTAATTGCTAATCTAATCGTGAAATTGTCATTAATGCGTGACGTTTTCATTTTTATTTAATTTATTTCTTGCCTTTTCAATTCTTTTGGTGGGACGGATGTTGAGTGCTCTTTTATGTACTCTTATACGAATTTATCATATATAAGGTGAAATAGAAAATTGTTACATTATATTAAAACAAAATTTATCTTTTTTAATACTTCATTCAGACTTTGTCTTATTATAATATATTATTATAGGATAAACCTTTATTAATAAAAATTTCATGTTTTTTATAAAATTGGAAATTTTTTAAAACTTGCCTCAACGAAAGCGAAGAGAGAAAAAGAGAAACTTTTCTTACTTGATTGGCACGAAATTCGAGCATTTATCGAAGGTTTGGCAAAATTTTATGCGCCATTCGAAGGTCTCTCACAAATCATACTACCTCTCACCATTTAATTATCGTTAAAAAGCAGAAGGAAAATTTTATTTTAGAAACCACAAACAACAAAGACAAAAGAAGAATCGATCGTAACTTTAAAGAAATATGCCTGCAAAAAACAATGGATCACAGACAAGAACAAGTTTAATAACTGTGAATTGATTATAGTATCGATCTGCAAAAGTTCCAGTTTTGTGATCTATTCATTGAATTATTTAACGTTTAAGTTGATTGTGCGGCGGCGAACGTAAATTCCGCATAGGTAGATGTACGTACTTATACTGCATAACTGTTACTCGCAGGAGCGATTAGAATTCCATAAACCAAAACTATTGCGAGCCAATACCCGATTTCTCTTCGTAACGTATCCTCGGCGTATAATAGATTTATGACATGCTGGTATTAGGCTTCAAATACATGCGTTACGGATTAAGGCCGTTGCCATGAAATTACGCGTCTAATGCACCCAGGCTCTTTATAATCTGTCGATTCATTGATATATGTAATGGATTGTCATAAATCTATTGTGATTTTAATCGGATTTATCCCTTTAAACATATTCCATTACATTTATATAGAGAATAATTAGAGTAGACAACCTGGAAAGACAGAAAATAAAAATAAGTTATAAATATGCTTATTGATATAAAGGCTTAAATGATAGGCGAAAATTTGAAGTGGACGACCTATATAATTCGGCGTAATTTTTCGCGTATCAACGATATAAATGCTAGATTAATGCTATTCATCAGAAATTAATGTTCAACAAAAAAGATAATAATTATTTATTTTCTTTTACCAAGAATTCATTTTGATTTCTTGTAGATTACGTGTATATATAATATATACACATACGAGTATAAGCTATTGGAAAAAGCACATTTGTGCACCTCTTTATCTAAACTGATTTATTTTATCATCAAGTGCTTATTATATCAGGGACTGGTCTGGTGATGAATAAGTGATGATAACGGTTTTTAAAGCCGTGAATTTTTCGGCGACAAATATAAAATTCAACCCCTGAGCGAGACGCGTATATGCTAATTTGCGGAAATTAGCGAACGGTATTGAGTAATGGAGAAAACTAGTAACTGTCACTCCGACTCTTGTACACAATGGCCAATAAGATACACGGTTGCAATGGAACTTTTCTGTTCGTCTAATTGTCCTAACGACTGACCTTCCTACTATTCACACTCCCTTATCTCCCTTTCGCGTCGTATACTAAAGGTTTGCCCTTTGTCTGATTTTTTAGATAATATTTGATACTATCAGAATTAAGATTGGGTAATAACGTTAAAAGTTAAAAAAAAATTAAAAAGTTAACTTTTAACTTAACTTAGTTAATTTAAATGCATTAATTTTTAACTTAATTTAATTTTAAATTTAATTTATTAACTTTTTTAAATTAAAATTTCTCTCTTAATGCTAATACATTTTTTTATAAAATCTTAAACATTAGAAAATTAATTTAGAAAAAGTTAAATGATTTTATGATTACAGACTCTACGATAAGAGTCACACAGTAGCCAGTTTTTATTGGTTCGCTAAGTTGTCAATTCCTGCTTATATTTGAATCACACTAATTTTAAATATCATAAACATTATATTTCAGCAACATGAATATGAAATGAGCTTTGGATGAAAAATTATTATAAAACAGTGCTGCACTTCCACCCATTTTCTAAATTTGTACTTATGTTTTTTATTTAACAAATATCTAGTTGATGTAGTCATAAACATGTGTGAGCAGTCGTTTCAGAAGTTAAAGAAAGTTACATAAAGGTTGAAAAAAAGAGAGATAATGCAAATATATACCCTTCTTTTTCGCAAGATTTTAACAACAAAAACGCCTTATGATGTATCTCTTATACATATATAAGTAACTTACATGTGAATAAAAAAAAAATTAAATTTACCTAATAATCTATATTGTAAGTGTTTTTTATTATCTATTAAATAAGTCTTCTTATATATAAACGTACATAAACATTTTGATTTTCTCATTTGTTCATCTTCAGTATATTTTTCAAAGTATGAAAATAATTATATTTGACCCTCAACTATATGAGTGAGTTATTTGGACTCGGGTGAAAATTTTAGTTGGCCTCTATTTTTATATGGTATTTTTAATATCGTAGTAGGCGCAGTTAGACCAAGCTAAATTTGCTAGCGACCTCAAATTTTTTATATTGAAATTTTTTTTATTTCAATTAGATAATATTTTTATGTATTTTTGTTTAAAAGTAGTTATATAACATTAGTGGTTTAACGTAATGTATTTTCTGTTTATAATTGGGGCAATTTAAAGATTTCATATATTTTTTGAAAAAAATTATTATTATATACTTTCATAGTTTGGAAAATAAGTTTGGTATAGGAAGTCATTTTTTTGTTCAAGAAACGTACATACGAATATAATAATTTATGTAATGGTTTTTAAAAGGTAATTTTTTTCTGAGAGGAATACCTATTTGGCACCTTTTTTTTAAAAGGTAAATTTGTTATGATCTTTATTATAAGACTTCTCAGTCTTAAATAAAGACAACAATACACGTGTTGATAAACATGTTTATAAATATCGTTTGACGAAGATATTTATAGGATTATATTTTCATCATTCATTAAGTATCTATTATATAAAGTTAATTTATTCTCGATTTATAATTTTCAATTTATATTTATGATATAAAATTACGCATCTCTGAATATTTTATAATATTTTGAAAAATCATATTTAAGAATTTTTTTTTTTTTAATTTATTCTTCAAGATTAAATTTAACAAGGATTAAAATCTATTATTATTTAGTTTCAAGTATAGTTTATTAAGATTAAGTTTAATACCTATTAAGAGAATTATGTATAACTAAATATATATTATATTTTGTAATAAAATTTCTCTGATGAAGAGAACCTTTCCTTAAATTAATCTCTCAAACGATACAAAATCTATCCCAATCCATACCTTTAATGGTATTGGTTAGAATTCAATACTGCACTGTTAACATCGATTCCCGATCAACGAAGCGTTCCGCGGCTCGTTAAGACGACCGAAGTCGGCTTTTGCCTCAAATCTTCGAAGCATATACCCAGATAATTAATGGCAAGCGCGTCATGCAGCGGTGATAGGTGGACTGTGCGAACGGACTGCGTCTTGCCATAGTTAAGACAGGTGTCACGAGAATCGGGCTGGTCCTGCGTTCGCAAGGTTTGTACGTTGAATGAATAATGCGAGTGCACTTGCATCCTGGCGCGGTATCCGATCGTACATAGAAAGGAAGGTAAAGTCACCAGGGCACACCGTCTCAGTATTATCCGCTTATATCGTTCATCTGTGCGAGTGCATAGGTATGCATGATGCGATAGGCACGCACATGCACACGCGCTCGCGTGTCGAGGAATTAAGGAAGGACGAGAGTTACGTGCAGAGATGAGAAGAGAAGGAAAAGAAAAAGGAGAGGAAGAAGGAGAAAGAGAGAAAGGAAGAGAAAGAGAAAGAGAGAGAGAGAGAGAGAGAGAGAGAGACTCTTGTAGGCAAACTTCCACATGCCAAAACGCAGAGAGTGAGATAAAGCTCGCATTCATTGCCCATTGGACTAACGTTTCCTAGCGTCCCCGATCCCATTCACGGGCAACAGGACGTGGTTTGCAGTAAATTAACGTTAGGCGGAGACGGCAGGTATCTGTATACGTTAGTGGAGTATACGTGAAACACGTATTTGCGAGCAGACGTTCATTTAAAAGTTGCTTAGCGAGTGAAAAACTCTGGATAAGAATGATCAGATAAAATACGATTTCCGATATCTTCAAAATAATCTTTTATTGAGTAAAACATCTCCAATCGCTAATCGGAATGTTCTTTTTAGCTACTTAATTCAGGCCACCACCTGCAAACCATACAAGTTTTAAAAGTTTACCGAAGCGTCACAAATTTCTTTTGACAGTGTATTAACTCTGGATAAGCTACTTTCTTAAATTAGCTGCAAAAAAAATTCGATACTATTTATGGAGATTTATCATGTAATAACGGATTTTAATATAAACTCATCTTTTTGTCGGAGTCTAAATTGATAAAGTACAATTAACTTCGTACACAAATATTATTGAATACTTACTTGAGATCTAATTAATTGCTTTCATTGTTTTTTAAAAACAGATTTTTAATTAACAATAGGTATGTTAAAGATGCAACGAGCAACAATATTCTTTTTTATGATAATTAGATAATTTATAAGCTGATATTATTCGCGTATACGTATATACGATATATTTTTAATAAATGTGAGATAAGAGTGAATTCGAAGCTATTATAGTTAATATTCTGTCACCGTGTATTCACCAATTGACTTAATGATCCGAGTGCATCTATTCTCGATGCAGGACCTAAGTGCACACACAAGGTAACATATTGGGTGTTCACAGTTAACAAGCATCTGAGCAAACAGTCTCCAACAGCCTTGACAAAGCAGCTGTGACCCTTGCAATTGGACAGCTTCACTTATCTGGAAAACTTATCGCGAAAGATCAAAATATAGTATTAACTTCTTAGAGTACCTATATGTCTTTTGCTTGCATGAAATAAAAAGTAAAATAAATTTAACAAGATTTAAAATTTAAAAAAATTTAAAAATTTAATTTTTTTAGAAGAGTAGAAAAACTATTTTTTATAATAAATTAACAGAAAATTATTGATAAATTACTAATCAAATAATTACTAATCAAAAAGAATATATTAGTAAAAGAATACATTAAAAAAAATATGATCAAATATCATTTTTGTCATTTTAAATTTAAAAAAGTCACCTTTTTTTAATTTTGACGATTTTGATATTTTATAAAATTATAATGAATCCAGAAATAAAAGTTAAATTTTCATTAAAAGTTACATAAATATTGAAATATCACAATATATATTTGCTTTCTTTAGCTAAAATGATTAAATTCAAAATAAAATAATTTCTTTTCTAATTTCAATTATCAAAACTATCTTAACTAATATTTAAATGTTCTCTGTAAAAGAACTTTCTTTTTATTTATAAAAACGATACAACTGAAAATGTATCTCTCTTGAAGATATTATAATCTCTTTGAAAATCTTAAAAATAAGAGCTATTTAGCAAACGGATTGTGAAGTTAAGTTAGTTCACACACATCTTTTATGATTGATATAACATAATCTTTATCTAACTCATTCATAGTAATTTGAAAATCATATTTTTTTACACAGTGTCACTTTTAGAATAAGGAAATGATATAGAAATCTGTTTTTATTTAGCAATTTTACCATATATG
>NW_017305408.1:1084869-1087082 GCF_001594115.1 Trachymyrmex septentrionalis | reverse complement strand
ACACACACACACACACACACACACACACACACACACACATATCATAGTAATATTTATACTTAAGTAAATGCTTAACAATTATTGTATAAATATTACTATGTTGACTACCGAAGATACATTAAATCTCACATGTATGTATCGTACGTGCAATGTTTAAACAGTATACATAATACATCATTAGAATACACCGGTATTGTAGTTTCTCTCATCGCTATTATTAAATCCATATCAAGTAATTTTCATGACAATTTTTCACAATTATTCACAATAATAATAATCGCTAACATCTGTAAAGCTATTGGCCTTACGTACAATCTTATTTTGTGAATTGTATCAATTCCGAAGATAGAACGAGACAATTAAGATATGCTTCTCGTAAAGATTTCATAACATTTAAGAGATAAAAATATTGATTTATTATATTGTGTGTGTGATACCAACACTCGTAATCTATACACTCTTGATGAATCATACACCCGAGTAGAAACGTATGTATAGGAGAGTAATAATGATTGCAATATCTCCGACGCATCTAATTAAAGATCTAATTAAAATAATTATCCATTATGCATTATAGAGGAAATATTGGTCAGTACGCGTATATGCTATCATGTTTCTAGTTGCTTTGAATTTAATTTATGATAATAAATTAATGTACCTTTTATTATTAAATATTAATATTTTTTTTACCATAATCATATAAATGAAATTATGCATCTTTTATTATTAAATGCTAGTGTTTTCTTACCAAATATAAAATTACTCATAATAAAGTTAATATTGTAAAATAATTAACAAAAAACGAATGATAAACTCATCAGTGCGCTTTGATAAAAATTTTATTAAAAATAATATTGTTTATTCTTCTCTCTCTCTCTCTCTCTCCTTCTATTATATAAAATAGCGAGAAATGTTGTTTGAATATGTTGCGACGAATTCGTATTAATCAGAATGATTCTTTCGCGGAATGTATCTTTCCAAAACAAGGTGGGATATCAGCGATATAATCATGATAAGTCGAGCGATAAGAGATTGTTCCATCTATTTAAGCGCTGATCGCACGTTACATCAACAGAAACCAACTAGCTTTCCTGCAGTAATAGTAACGCGGTTTTTGAGTGCAAAATAAGGCAAGATGTCAGCATACAAGTACATAATCGGTCTGGCTGTTCTGATCGCCGCTCTGTTGACCATCACCACTGTACCCTCTGCCAATGGAGCTGTCTCTTCCTATGCTGACAATAATAAGTCGCACCATATGTTCATCGGCTACAGGATGCCCGGTGACAGACTTATCCTCAGAGAGAACATCATCAAGAATTCTAGCTGGATGAAGATTCAAATTATTGAAAAGACCTTCAATATCTCGAGGTATGAACGTATCACCTACATTGAAGCATTGGATCAGAAGACGAACGGAAACGGCGCGCAGTGTAGTCTTTTGAATGGTGGACCTGGACATAACAACGCCACCTTGAGATGGAAGAGTCTGAGAGGTCATGGCATTAATTTTGCTCTTAATATATATGGACGACCTTAATTAGACACAGTGAAAGCAGCTACTTCTATGACTGATATGATTTCTGGATACAATTACGATGGAGAAGTGAAATAAGCAGTTTTAAAGTAGCTACATCAATCTAACACATTCTGAGCCATTTATTATACCAACACCATTGCATTGCCGTTGAAACAAAGATATGTTACTGAATATTTTGGTTATTCACTTTTAAGTCTTGTCATCAATAAATCAATGTAAATTGATACAATTGCATGTTTTCCTTTAAATTCTCAAACTTATATTCTTATCTATAAGCTTCCATATACTTACATATAAAATTGTAGAATATAAATTATTTGTGTGATAAATTTTAATGTTTTTAATAACAGACATAATATATGTAACATAATATATGTCAATTGATGACGCTCTAACACAAAATAATCGTTATTATTCATGTTCTCCTATTTATGAATGAAAAAAGTTTGCCCTTATCACGTATTTAATTATATTGTATTTTCTAATTATATTCTCTAGTTTCTAACTGTTATTACAATTGCTAGCTAATTATTAACTAAATAATTAATTACTAATTACTTCGCTAATTATATTCTCGTCAATCGTCATCTATGGTACTTGAATATTGCGATACCAGGTAAGAGGGATAGTCGTGACGATGCTAGCGTTGAGGAAGGAATCTGAAAGAAGTTTT
>NW_017305408.1:1062846-1084769 GCF_001594115.1 Trachymyrmex septentrionalis | reverse complement strand
GGGATAGTCGTGACGATGCTAGCGTTGAGGAAGGAATCTGAAAGAAGTGTCGATAGTAATGCAATTAGCGCCGAAGCGAAACGCGACAATGATCCGGAATAAAAACGAACCACGAAGAATCCACTCGTGGAATGTCTTTCTTATATGCGCTAATCAAGTGCTGCCTCGCTTCCTTTTAAGACTCCCGATTCGCCCTCCCCCCCCCTTTTTTTTGCATTTCTTCGAGGCACGAGGCGGAATCTTTTCTGGTTGGAGTTCGGGGAGGTCGTTTCCAAAGAGCCGCGTGGGACAACTGGTACGAGATACGGAGAAACAGAGAGGAACATCTTCTATTTCCGAGGCTTACGTACAAAGTACATTTTGCGCATGCATGGCGGCACGGAGAAGGAACAACCGACTGGAAAATTGTTGTCGCTTCGTGGCGCATTCTAGCACGGGGTATCCCGCCTGTTAGGAGGAACTTCGAATCGAGTTGAGGACCACTGGAAATTGGTGGCGGTATCTCAAGCTTGCGAACGACCATTTCGTTAACCTACTTATTCTACCTCCTCTCCGTTCCAGTCGCGTTACTCGTGAAGCTACGCTGAAGTACCTAGCTCGTCCGCAGTTTCCGCTTCTGAAAACTACGCGCAGGAGGGAGGAGCGTAATTCGCGGTTCTACGTGGTGGCCCTTCATTGATTACGTTTTAATGGATCTCATCGGGGAGGACCGATCAGCGCTCTCTTGATAATCCTCTATTGCCGATGTATAAGCGAAGTAATCAGTTACTTCGAATACTTGAACATATGGAGCACTCGCCGCACTCGAGTACCGTCACGCTGTCCCAGTTCTATCATAAACGAAAACAGGATGCGAAAAGATTGTATATTTGTGGACTAGACAGAAACATATGCAATTTTTATATGTAAATTAAATCTAGTTGTGGGATAGCATTATAAGTATAATGTTAGAGCAATTTTAGTTGAAAATATGTTATTTTTACATATAGAAAGAAACAGGTTTGCTAAAGTATCTAATAACTTTGCTATATAGATATAGATTTGACAATAATTTTATTTAGATCGACAAAATAATTATGTGCAACACTTAAATTATTAGAATTGTTATTAATGATTAAGCGTTCCACATAATAATTTTGATGATTCAACATGATTATTTTTATATTACTAAGATTAGAAAACGTTTATATAACTAAATTAAATAAATACAAAATGCCAATTATGGTCAAAGTTAGATATTGGATTACTATTGTCTAATATATATTTTAAATAAATTTATTTCGCGCTGATTATTTTTGAACTTTTTCAATTTTAAATACCAATAATGTCCCAAATTTAATTAGATCATTGATTGAAAATTATTTTTAAATTTGCATCTATGTAGTTAAATTTTTTTAGATTTCAACGAAATCTATCCTTTCCGTGCAGAGATTTTTTTTCAGAAAAATTATTAATTTATATTTTGTTACAATTACCTTGAAATTATTAATTCAATCTTGTAAATCATACTTTTCAGGGTAAAATATTTTACGTGAGTAGATAAAGTGGGTGATGTCATATGTGCAAACGGTAGCCAAGTGTTCGACGATTGCGATGTTATTAAAATGCTGATAAGAATGTTTAAACATACACTCTGTACGCGTATTACAATACACATGTGTATACCGCACGTGATATGTATCTCTTTCTCAGAACAGTTATAATTTTCTTCAAGTTATGCTTGATATCTAATCGCGTTAAATAATAACAGACCTGCTTCTTTAACAGTGACTGAGAACAAAAAAAGTTTAAAGCACTGATCGCACATGTAGATGTTATTGTATCACACTTATCATTCATGTAGAGACAGACACTTTTATTTATGGAACGCAAAGTTTATGAATATAGCTATGTAGTTTAGAAAGAAAAATTAATACGCTTTGGACTTTTCCTGATACTTATTGCCAGTCAGATTCTAAATATGATACGTAACACCGCATTAATGCTACACTACGACTATTCTGATGAGGAAACGAGGTCTAAGGTGCTATATCTGAACACTCGAGAGTATAAAATCGGATCGTCCTGAGAATTGCCACACTTGCGACAGTGCATAAGAAAGATAGTATTATTTCCGTTGTAACGGCATAAAAATAGGAACGCTTATGAACTATCGCTATATTCGTTCTTTGACGTACATACAAAGTACGCGCATAGTACTTGTCAATCGATGACTCTAGATAGACTCCTAGTACATTATTATTCGCATTACATTATTATTTGTCGCGACGTCGGTCGACACTGACTCATCGTCGTGAACAGTATCTGAATATAATACGTAAAAAACGCGTTATCTATTTGTTGTTTTTTTTTTGTTTATAAATAAAAATTTTTAACTTTGGGACACAAATGCACAATACAGCTATTTAAAAATTTGATTTAAATAAGTATTAAATTCACGCAAGTATTAAATTCACGCTTTATCTAATGTTTTATTAAAATGTATACAGAAATATGAATTCTCTTTTGTTTAGTCTCAACTTTTACACGAAAAATCCAAAAGAATTGCAGGTCACTATGGTAAACCACAATTCGACCTAAGCCAGGTCATATATCCGATAAGCGAACGTATCTCTAAAAGTCACACGACCATATAACTCTCCCTCCCTCCTCCTTTCTCTTTCTCTCTTTCTGTCTTTTTCTTTTTTCCTTGCTGCGGAATTACGTTTTATTTTCCTGTCTACATGTGGGCCGTGATAAGGAGAGCTCGTGCCTCGTAAAACACGTATGCATAAAAAGCCCTGACCACACCTGGCAGCGGTGATGCAACGGCGTAAGGATCGCGGCGAGCAACCCATAAACCTGTCGCGTTCACGTTCGGTTATTGCTTATAAAGTTACGAGACTGACGAGCTCGGACATATGCGAAAACCCCGGGGTTGGGTGGACGAACCGATGACAGGGATC
Source organism: Trachymyrmex septentrionalis (assembly GCF_001594115.1). Taxonomy (NCBI): domain Eukaryota; kingdom Metazoa; phylum Arthropoda; class Insecta; order Hymenoptera; family Formicidae; genus Trachymyrmex; species Trachymyrmex septentrionalis. Next base: position 1,081,824 of record NW_017305408.1, on the reverse strand, counting down.
GGACGAGGACGAATGAAAACGTGTTTGCATGAGCATAGGTATAAAAGAGCCGGCCATCAATCCGAATAACCACTGTGGCCATTATCGGGCAATTTTATATGGAACTTGGTAGTTACGGCTCGCGAGCGCGCGGTTCGGATTCTGCAGTCGTCAAACAACGCAACAACATCCCGCACCATTCTGCGGCACTTGGGATCCGTGCAAACTGAGTGTCGGTACACAGGCGACAACAAAGGGACGTGGCAAAAATGCGTTTCCGAAAAGTGTACTTCTGTGAGCCCAACGGTTACTGAAAAATAGAAACACAATGTAAAAGGGTGCTAATAGTTTTTGTCACGTATGTGCAAACCCGCGACTTTCTGTTTGCCGTTTTTTTTTCCCCGCTAATGAAATTTCCGTATTTTTCTTTTGCACGTAAGAAACGTTTACTCACGTTTTCTTTCCCGTTCGTAATAAGATCCCGCATTATAGTAATGGAATCCTGCATTTTAAAACCGTGAGCGATGGATTTCAGTAAAGGGAAGAGAAGGAATGTCATAAGTCGGCGGCATATGCTTCCTGAGGCAATGCATGTGTAATGCAAGTCAGTCGAATCGCAAGCATTACGCAGCAACTCTCGAACGAAATGCTTCTAATGGATTGACCAACTGACTTGCGTTTTTCGTTTGAAACCTCCTGCGAGTCATTTGAAATCCCATGTAAAAGCTGATGAGTTTAAAGCGCTGTGCGTGTCAGAGTTAAATGCATTCCGCTGACAAGCCATACGCTCTTTCCTACGTGAAGCGTATTGTTGTATAGCATACAACTTGAATTATTATGAATTCCTGTTATGAGTATCGCAATTATTATTTTCATTAGGAAATTTTTTAAACGCGACGCGTCCACATTGCTTTAAATTATTACGTCACGGAGCTTACGAACGCTGCAAACATCCCAAGCATACTTCATTGATATTATTCTGATAATTTGCAATAGTTATGTCAAGAGAAATTATGTGTGACTGCGGAAGCGGAGAAGACAAGAAACGAGCAATTATCGTTAAGATCTTAGATAGTTATATTGGAATTACGCGTCTTGCAAACGTAACCATTCTATCCGCTCCAGGTCCTTTGATATCAAAGCTGCTGATTGGCCACAAATGCAAGATCAGAGTCCGAGGTCGGCATGTGGATCAACCGTGGGTGTCTTGTGCGGTCAGCTCGTTAACCGTATGAACTACACATCGACTGATTGTGAGTAATCTCCGCCTGCTTATATAGGAAGAGCGATTGACTAATACTCTTTGATGACAGATTCCTTAACGCAATGTTTAAACGTATCTAGCCGTATTCCGGTAGAAATTGCTAATTCCACGATTATACTTACTTATACTAAGGAAATTAATTTTACCTATTCATTCTTTATATATATGAGAAACAGACTTTCAAAATGCGTTTTGTCCGAAATTTGTAATTTTCAGAAAATGAGAGAAAAAAACACACTTTATAGAAAATAACAGCAATATGTCAATTAGTAGGATGCAAAATATTTAACAAAATTGTTTAATAATTGCTAAAAACGTTAAACAAATGCATTTTGTTTGTTTCTAGTTAAAAAAACATAATGCACTTTGAAATGTCTATGTTTTTTTTAGCATATAAATTAATGATGAAAAAATGCTGTCTCAGAGTAGTTTATAATATAAGTCATTCAACACATCACACTAAACACTATGCCATCTCTAACTAAAAAAATGAAATTTTGGACAAAACATATTTTGAAAATCTGTTCCTCATATATTTGAGACAAAAATGTTAATTTTAACATTTTTTACACCCAAAAAGTTCACTATATGTCTTTAAATTAAAAATAACATTTTATTTTTAACAATGTATATTATATGTATATCGATTAACAATAAAAACGTGAAATCGATAGGTATCGAATATCTCTTTTTCGGTACGTTTAAATCGAATAGTCACCTGGGGTATTTTTATATTTCACGCAGAAGCAAAAAAATGTGAATTGTAAAATATTATTTTGTGTAAGTATTGATCAACGTACTTTTTTTTTAATAATTACTTATTACGAACCTTTAAATATGCAATTCTATTGAAAATTTGCAATAAAAAAAGCGTTATGATAAAAACTTTATTTTTTTAATAAAAATACCATAATAAAATATCATAATAAAATTACTATATATATAAATACTGTTATAATAAGTTACTTAAAACGTTTAATCCATTTAATATTGTTAATATTTGTTCGATTTCTACTTACTTTTTTCAGAAAATTGTGATATACATAGCTATAATATTGTGAAATATATAGCTATAATATTCTTAATACTAATAAATCGGAAAATAGTTAATAATACACAATGCACTATTAATAATTACTAATTTTAATTAATTAATATAGCAAAATCCTTTACTTATGATTGTTTACTTAAAAAAGGAATTAGGTGGATTGCTTCCGGGTTAAAGTGATAAACTAAATTGCTTACCTCTTACGGAATAAGTTTAGTTTAAATATAAATGTACGTTTGCATACGATTAAATAGCTGCCAGAGTTCAAGTTTAATTCATAACAACGCGGGTGGGTAATTCGCCCAGCACTATATTTGCCGAGTAATCGCTTAAGATGTCACTAAGTACAGCGATTTTTCTTACGTTCGTACTCGCGCGCGAGTAGAGATACGCCCGTAACAGATAAGCGGAAAGATACCGGAAAGAAGAATTAAAAGAAGATCAGCGTTCCGAGAGTACGCGAATTTTTCAACATCAAACATTCAGAAGGAGCGGGAAACGGGGAACTAGGGCAACCAGTTTAAAAGCCCAGGGTACTTTAACACCCGGGAGTACTACTCAGTCTCGTCTCTGAAAAATCTTTTTATTCTAACCGTACATTTGTATGTACTCATACATATGTACGGACCTGGCGCAACGGTACAGTCGCTTTATTGAACGAATTTCATTCTCGTTTATAGTTACGACCACCGCGCGTATAAGAGAAAAGTATATCGTATTCATAGAAATCTATAGAACGCGTATAATTTACTATCTTCGACTGTAGAAGAGCTAAAGTAGACGTCAAGATATAGAGATCAGTCTACAAATCCCACGTACTTGCCATATCTTTCTCTTTAACTCGGAGGTCTATAACGTGATCTACAACGCGAAGAAATGCATACATAAAATTGCTATTAATACAAAATTATTCTCAATAATATGGGTCGCGTTTATTTTTTTAGGATATTCGACCAATTTAATTTCAAACACGGTGAATTGAAATAAGGATACAAGGTACGGTTACAAATTAATACAACTTGTAATACAATTAATATCATATTACATTTTAACAAGATTTTCAAACTTCGGTTTAAGGCTGTTTTTAGAAGAAAGGGCTCGTATCTTGTACCCTTAACTTTGCCGTCGCAGCGATTTTCTCTTTTATTATTGCCATTACGCTTAAACGATCGTTCTTCTAGGTAATTTCCAGTTTTTCTTATAGTTCATCCTACACGTATCAACGTACGCCGTGCGACATGGAGCTATGAAAATTTTTACTTCCTTCGTGGTAACGTGACATTACCGTCGACGCTGAATTGCAATGTACGTTGCGTTTGAGAAAATGGCGTGACATATCGTGCGCAACTTAGAAAAGGTAAAGGGACGCAAAATAGTAGGCGTTTGAGAACACGTAGGTGAACTATGAGAAAAGATAATCGTCGTCAGAGAGGGTTTGAGAGTTCCATGTCAATGAACATTGCTCTGACATTTAAGCGACTTGATGTATCGATTTAAGAAAAACCAGGAAATAACTGAATCGAACGCAAATATCTGCATATGTATATTATTTAATTATTGTATACATTGAAAATAAAAATTACTAAGTCTTAATGTATATTCCTTTGAATAGCACTAAGTAGACATTTATTTACAGTAAATAAATATTTACTCAATAAAAAGTAATAGTTAAATTAAATTAAACTATTTACAGATTTTGTATTAAGATCCTTCTTAGATGCCTGTACGCATCAAAATTATTAAATTATTTGTGATATTATCACTATTTTCTTCAGTTTAGGGCTCAAATTGGAAATTGTATAAATTCGTAAAAGAAATAAGAGATTAAGCATGAAGAATCTTCTTGATCAAATGTGGTATCTTTTTCACATAATGATTGATGAGGTTTAATTCTCATTGGTCGATTTTCACTTAATATTGTCCAAATTAAAAGTTTTTTTTATCAAATAAATATGTTCACATTTAGTAAATATTCACTTAGAACAATTCAAATAAATATTCATTAAAATGTAGTATTTTTTCAGTAAACAATAAATTAGCTATTAGATGAATGTTTTAATTTTTATGTGACAATTAATTGTTGATAATCAGGCACGAAGTCTTTTGTATATTGTATTTTCAAAGCAGCTCAAGCGAGAGGTTGTTCAAATAATATAAGTAAGAGATTCAAATGTAAGAATCAATATTTCCAAGAAATCAGTCTTCTATTATAAGAGAGAGAAAAATATAAAATAATAATTATTAAACGGTTAGAGTAAATTGATAGTAATTCCAATATCTATTTCAAGCATATACAATTTTACAATATACAAATATATATCAAATAATAAGATAAATTAATTAAAACAGTGTGAGATTTAAAAAAATATAGAAATATCGAAATAAATAAAATTTTAGTGTAAATTGCGTTTTTCCTACTTGAATCTTCTGCTTGCGTATTGTTAGGAAAGAGGAGCGAAAACTATTTTTCCGAGATGGTTGTTGCACAGGAAATCCTGTATTTTTGTTTCCGTCGTATCAGTTGTAAGCGGAAAAAGGTTTGTGGTTGCTTTGCCATCCTCAAAGAGGCAACGAAGCAGATTGCGAATGACGTCCGACATACGTGAGCGTGTTTGCGTATGAGAAGGGCGAAGGGTCGGCTCGTAATTTCTCGGACTGGTTAGTGGAAGAGTCTCGTATAGAGCAGCCAGATAGCTCGTGTCGCGGAAAGAGCGTGGATATACGGAACGGTATCGATCCGCGTATTAAATATTTAATCGCAGGAGGAAGTTCAATACACGGACGAGGACGGTTGTCTTTTGAAGACGGGTCGAACAAACGAAAGCGAACACACGACTGGGGAACGAGGTAGCACGCAATTCTACTCTGTCTCCTTGGCGTTCGTCAAGAATGGGTGGATTTTCATTATTTAAAGAGCTCAGTAAAAAGTTGCGATCGTCGACGTTGCTGCTCTTATCGATCGCAGTTCGTAAACTTACTTAATACTAATCTAAGATTGTCGTGTTGATTTAAGAAAAAGAAAGCAAAAATACAAGAGCACTCTGGTGATATTTTATGCTTCCGTTTCCTTTTTTAAATTTCATTATAAAACATTCTTTGAAACTCTTAAAATTTTTAAATTAGAAATTCTTAAATTTTTCAAGTAGAACACAAGAATTCAAGAATATACCTCGAATCTCTAAAGGAAAAAAGAATACTAATTTATCAAGGATTTTAAAGTGCGTATTGGAATTCGAACAAATCACAGATTGAAATAAAATAAGGCCAGGTACGATGTTCTTTAAATTCCCTCTGGGCATTGTAATCTCCGGTAGTAGAATTCGTGAACGCGGAAATCACAAAGTGCACTAGTTGTTTTTTTAATGAGCCCTTCTGATTTATGTGTTTTACCTTAGAAATTTTAAGTCTCGCAAGTTTCCTATGTCACACCTATTGCTTTTAAGCGTATCGAAAAATATTTCAAAGGATAAACAAAATAATAGTGTGATACGACGCAGTAACAATTCATTGCGCAAATAACGATTAATTTGTCGCGATATATTTTACTGCAAATACGGTGATATTATACATCATTTTCAAATAAATTGTCGAAATATAAGATAGAATTATACGCTCTCGCTATTAAGTACGTCCGGATGTTTAGCACCAAAATATCCGCAACGCGTGCACTGTACGATGCTCGGAAAATTAAACTATGAAAATGCAACAATAAAATTACTGTAGTGGTTCGCGCCGTCGCGTTAAAATGTGAGCTTAATTACATTAGCGTAGAATGGCTTCATAAACAAATTTCAATAAATGCACTAACAAATTCACTGCTCTCGCAGGAGAAATGGGCGGTATCGATCGATTATCCCAGAGATGCACCGCAAACGTGCCACAACGAGGGAGAGAGAGAGAGAGAGAGAGAGAGAGAGAGAGAGAGAGAGAGAGAGAGAGAAAAGGGATGCGGCTGTGCGTTGAAAATGAGAGCGACGGAATCTTTTTCGTAGATCGACGAGACTTTAGACTACCGGAAAATTGTATTGGAAGTACGTTTAAGGAGTCAACAAGGTCGATAAACAGGCATAAGATATGATCTTCCTGAAGGATCCCAAAGCGAGTCGAGTCGATTCCTGTAGTCTGCGGTGGGTGTTTCTTTTAGCGTTACACTTTTAAAGGGAGTTTTTAGATAAGGGTATACTTTAATAGCCGCGGGCGGCCAAGTTACTCGTGCCCCCCGAAGATCTTTGGTAGGTGCACCTCCATGCAGATTTTACCATTCAAATCACGTACTCGGAAAGTTTTTTGTTCAGTTATCGCGTTCCTTTATTTTTTCCCCATTCCGCACGTTGTTCGACCCACTAATCACCGAGATAAAGCTTGCGAGAGGAATTAAGGAACTCACATTTGCGCCTTAAAATCCTGTTATCCTGCGACAACGAGCATCTTCGTTGGTTTATTACGGCGAGAATCCTATCTTTAGGTAATGAATGTTTAATAACATCATAAATAAGCAAATCGTAACCCTCAAATGTATCTTTATCGGATATATATAATTTAGAAAAGTTGGTAAAAAGTAAAATTCGCTGCACCTTCTTTTAGTTTCGTGCATATGATTCTTTTATAAACCTTTTACAAGAATATCGCATTTAAAGGTAGATATATCGTTGACAATACGGTATGTTTAAAAGAAGATATTTTTCGCATATCGATCAGCACGTTTGTATACGAGATAGTTTATAAATGTGACAGCAATTCTCAAAAACGTCAATATCGGACAGGAAATTGTTTTTGTTCCCTTCGAACGTTTGTACGTGACGGATCGAGTGGATATCGAGAAAGTAAATTTTAGCGAAACTAAACGGAATTACGTGTCGTAAGTTGATGGCACTGCAAATTCACACAATCTTTCGCTGCTAAGAATCAACAGACAGGTTTGAATCTTAAGGGAGAGGGATGAGCTACATCTCTATAAGTCTGTTCGCTTGCACTTTTTTGCACTCAGCATCTTCGCTTTCTCTCTTTTCAACGTCCACCTATATCTATCTGATTTTAAGTTGAAACATTTTTAGGGATTTCATGCAACGCGAACAGACCTTATTCATTACGCATTTAACAACTATATTTGTCTCAAATCTATGAAAAGCATTGCGAAGCACATCGCATTCTGTGTCATCAATGATAAATTTGATTTATACGATGCTTTTTTATTAATAACTAGCGTACTAACGAATTAGAAAAGTAGTAGAGAGCTAAAAAAATAATAACTTCATAAATAATATTTTTCAGTTGCTAGGATTCCAAAGAATATATTTAATTTAAAATATTATATATGCTAAATTTTATAAAATTATATTAATTTATGAAAAATAAATAAATAAATAAATAAATAAATATATATATATATATACATATAAAATTTACAAAATTCTAATTTTTTAACCTCCGTTAGTTTTCTAAAACGTAATTTACGTATACGCACCTCTCGCGAGCTTCTCGTCTCTCCTATCCCCCTCCCTCCCCCCCACATATTTCTCACCCTCGCATCGACATGCCGATGCACTCTTAATGAGATGGCCAGCCGCTGTTAAAAACATTTCTCTCGCATTCATCCGTAGGAGATAGCGCGATAGACAAGAGGGGCTCTTCTTGCGTGCATACGTGTTTCACGTTAGGCAGCCGGTTACCCCCTGCTCGTCGAGGGTGCTTGCGTTCGCGATGGAAGACCGAAGAAGTGACGATGAGGACGAGAGGATACGTTCTTGGCTCTCTCGGTTCGCTCTCTCGCTCGCTTCTTCCTTCTCGCCACGGAAGTCGGTGCTCGCAGGGGGTGCTTTTACCGCCTCGCAGATAGCGCCGGTAAGTATATACGTTCTTGGCGCTTGCGCACGTTGCGTGCCATTTCGCTCTCTCCCTCGCTCGTTTCTCTCTCTTTCTCCCTTTGCTTCTCTACACTGTGCGACGCGACGCGGCGCGGCGCGCCGCGGCGAGCCGGCTATCACGCGCCGATTCTTCTCTCTCTCTCTCTCTCTCTCTCTCTCTCTATCCCTGGCGCACGCCGCCAGGTCGAGAACGAGACGACGCGAGAACGTTGGCGAACGGATCCGAGAGCGAACGCGAGAAAGGGAGAAAGAGAAGAGAAGAGAAGAGAAGAGAAGAGAAGAGAAGAGAGAAAGAGAGAGAGAGAGGGAGAGGGAGAGGGAGAGGGAGTGACGAGGGGTGGAGAGAGAGACGCAAGGGGGAGCGCGACGGGGAGCGAACCGAGCCGGCGCGGTCGAGGGAGAGAACGCGCGAGGCACGAGGGAGAAAGAGTGAGAGAGCCGGAGCGTTTGCGTGGGGAGCGATCGCAGCTCGTCATTCGAAGCCCGCCAACGGACGAGCGAGCAGCTACGGAACGGGACCGCGATTCAAAGAATCCACGCGATTTCCGCGATAAAAGAGAGAGGGGGAGATAAAAAAAAAAAGAAAAGGGTATAGAGGAGAGAGTAAAGCACGCGTCGCGCGCGATCGGGATAGCAAGTGAGAGCCGGAGGGTGGTTCGTACCGTGAAAGATAGTCGAAAGATATCGCTTTGCTCGCGCCTACTACGGGAGCGGAGACTCCACGGGGTTGCGGATTCGCTCTCGTCGCGACACTCGCTCGCTCGTTCGAATCCCAAACGAACGCGCTTCTCGGTTTCTCGCGTCCGGGTTTCGTTTCGCTCGCGATCGGATTGGCCGTGGGTACTCCGCGGGTGTAGGTATATCTGCGCGAATATTTTCGACAGTAGGAAGGCAAAAAGAAAGCGAAAGGTGTGCGTGTGTGTGTGCGTGAGGGAAGGCGAGAGGGAGGATCAGTGGGGAACGTTACTGACGATTGAAGTGAAAAAAAAAAAAATAGAAAACGCAAGAGCGAGAAGGATTTAGGGAGTGTCGATAATAAAGTGGTAGCAGCAAAACCGAAGTTGTTGACAGTGACAAAAAAGTGGCTACCGCATCCGCGTGTTTCGCTCCCGGGGATATCGTCGTTTCGAGAATTGGCTCGGAAAGAAAGGTAGTGGGGAATAAAAGGGGAGGGAGAGAGAGAAAGAGAGAGAAAGAGAGAGAGAGAGAGAAAGTGAGCTCGTGATTTGTTCGCGATTTGTTTTGGTGCGAGCTGCGTGCGGGAGGATCGCCAACGAAAGTTCCGGGAAAAATTCAACCGTACCTTGGGGCATAATAAGCAACAGCTCCACTTGTCGTGTAGACACGCCGATATTTCGTGGTGCCGAGCTCGACGTGGCCTGTACTTCGAATTCGTGGAAGTCAAGGGTCGCAGCGAAACGATTTCACGAACTCGCTGACCACGTAAATAAGCTCGACCGGCAAAACGCGAAGTGACATCGTAGATCGTCATCGATTATCGCCGATAATTCCCACCGAATTTGGAAAAGGTACGTCCAGTTGGACGGATTTCGACGGATTTGTTCAATTTACTCTAAACGATTCATTTCGTTTTCTTGACGACCGCGAAAGTTGATTCGCGACGCGTATCTACTTACTTTACTTGGAAATTGACCGTGTTGACCTACAAAGGACTCAACTCCAGAAATACAAGTGTCATTAGAATAACATCCATTCGGAAGTGTCGCGTATCTCGGCACCGATTCCACTGCGGATTTTAATTGTCGATGCGTGTTTCTTTCAAGGAAAGGATCGTGAAATATTTGAATTACTGACGGTAGTGACTGGTACGTACCATGGTATCCGTGATTCATCTTTGAATTCATCTTTGGTTGGGAAATCCATTTGGAGAGAATAAAATAAGAGGAAGACAAAAAATACGCGACCGACAGTGATTCGTCAAATTCGTGCGATACATCGGAGGGAAGTGAATAGTGTGAATACAGCCGCCGATCGTTGCCGCGAGTGTTGCCATCCTGCCGTAACCCAGTCTGACGCGTTCGTTCTTCGCATCGAAGTGCTCCTTCTCGCGGTGTGAGACGGAAGAGAAACGGAAGGGAAAACGAAACCGCGTCAGTGCCGAGAAAAAGGTCACTTGAGAGCCAGCCGCACAGTGTGCACCGTCGTGTTTACTCCGAAAGAAGAGAGGCTGCCGCGATTTCGAATCCCCGTGACGTCATCGCCGCGCTCGTCCTTTCGTTTTGTCCGTTTTTCGCGAACGTGAACAACGGTCGAGTAAACCGCGAGTACTCCCGCGCGACACGCTTCGACGAGCGACGTGCAAGTCGATCCTCTCTCGCGCGTTCATTCGAATCATTCGAACCCGGAGCAGACGGTGCACCTGTACCTGTTCGCGAGCCGAGAGCCGAGACGTACCTTCGCGCGCGAAAGCACTGACGCGTTATTATCCGTGAGCACCGGTGATTATCGGGCGCATCGCCCACGCCCGATCCTTCCTTCGAGACTTATTCACTCCGGATTACGCGGTCGCGTCGCACCGGCAGCCTCCGTACGTCCGTCCGTCTGTTTCGGGAAGGATAAATTCTTCGGGCGGTGCTCACGTGACGAAAGTGCAGACGCTGCCTTCTCGGTCACTTGAAACAAGTGAGTATACCTGTGTCTAAAATTTATTCCGTATCGCTGCGTTGCGTTGATAGAAAAGTAGTACATCTCAAAATTAGCAATTTTTCAATGCACTGAAAACAAATTTATAAATCCAAGTAATATTCCCTTGAACAGTAATAAGTGAACGTTTCTTTACTGCAAATGAATATTTATTGAAAAAAAGAAAATAATATTTCAATCAAATAATATATGTTTGTGTTTAGTAAATATTTATTTGCGATAAAAAATGTTTACTTAATACTATTTAAATATTACCTAGATTTAGGAAATTTTGTTTTTATTATAGTGTAGAGTATTTTTAAAATTGTGAATTAGAATAATATATATTATATATTATATATATGTTTTAATTAATTTTTTTAATACATGTAATGAATTGTGTCTCGGATTAATTTTTGTTACTTTTACAGATCACATAAAAAATATATATTACAAATAATAATCATTTGTTTCAAAAATGTTATATATTCATAAATCTATCACAAATTCATTACAAGTCTTCAATCAAATTTAATCAAAGTATATATTCTGAATTCTAATAAGGTTAATACTTTAATAAAAAAAAATTATTAAATTGTAACAAATTCGATTTAATTGTTATAAAATTGTTTCTTCGATCAATTAAAAAAAAAGTTGTTGTTTTGAATACATGAGTTCTTTTAAAATTTGTAATAAACATATTTTAAGATTATTAACAAGAAAATATTCTTTATAAAAGACGACTTACTTAATTGTTACTTAAATTAAGTAATCGCTTTTCTTAGCAAGAAAATAATATATTTTTGTTTGTATACAAAAATTATTAAGTAAATAGTTTAAAAAGTATCTATATATTGTGTATTAAAAAAAGAAAAATATAGAGATCATTATTTAGCTAAGTGCTCTTAGTATTTCAAAGAAAAAAAATGCGTAGGACACAAAATTATCTTGCACTTATATGTATTAATTGAAGGACAAGGTAATGAATATATGCGCGCTTTCACTTTCTTTGTATGTTATATTTTTTTAATTATACATTATATGTATTCTTTAAAACTGTCTGAGTTTTTTCGAACACTATAATTTTGATGCAATTTTTAACTTGTTTCTATCAACGCGTAATCTAAGCTACTTTTTGTGGCCTCACCTTCTATTCTTCCAACTGACAATTATATGAATAACACTTAAAAAAAAATAATTTATGACTTGAAGCGAAGTGATATTGTCGGGTTGAGCCTACATAAAAAAAATGTTAACTCAAGCGAAATATTATTGTGAGATTGAACGAACAAACGTTGAATGTCTTAAAACAGTGCATAGCTATTAGTGTATAACTATTTCGCATTTGAAACGTAATTCGTTGAAATTCTTTAATTTCGTACACCATAATGATACGCGACCATTAACATCTGGACATTGCAAAAAACCCACATTTTTGTTGTTATTTCGATCTCTTCCATCTGCGGTTGGAACGATATTTAGTGGGTATGATGGTAGTTTTGTATACAGAATTGGTGCGTTCGCTAAGCCGTGAAACAATTGTTTTGCTTTTCAAAGTTTTTCTGTATTTCCCCGTGCCGCCAAAATTTTTCGCTATATTTTTTTTACCATTTTATCGAATGTTGACATTCATATCACATATATACACGTGAATTAAACAAAAATTATATACATTTTTATACGCCTCTGGAGGTGCGTAAAACATATATAATACCTATATTTACGTCGCATCGAGTTTGTTAAGGGTTTTCTCCTATTGTTAATCGGTTATACAGAGAAGTTATCGAAAAAAAAATTTCCAGAGAACTCGTCCATATTCTGTATCCGATAACCAATCTGCAGTTCTAACAAACTCGCCATGTAAGTTAGATATCGGTTCGCTAGACCGTTGAATAGTCGCGCGTGGAAACGCGTTACGCATATTACACGTAAGCATATTACACGTGCACTGTAAACTGTTTACAGCCGGCCTCATTCATAACGAATCGCGTGTAGCCATTCATTATGTCGTATTTTCGGGAATGCATTCGGATTGAAACTTTCGTGGCGAAACAGGCTTCGTTAGCTCGTGGGATAATCTGGCGCCTGTTATGGAAGCGATAAATTTGCACAGTTTGCAGTTATTGCGTAACTTAGAGCACTTGGACGGTAGTCCGTGGTAAAGTAGTAAAAACACCTATTGGTATTAGAAGATTCATCTTCTTACGACATCGTTTATATTACTTATGTCAATAATTTAAAAATATACGACGGGGTAACATGCTGTGGTGGGTTTATAATTACATACTGTAAAAAATAAAACGTTAATTTTAGCTTAAAGACACATAGTGGACTTTCTGAGACATGCAAAAATGTTAAAATTAACATTTTTTTGTACAATGTACATTACAAAAGTTATTTTATTATGTGATTTTAATCCTATATTGATCTAATTTCATTTTATAATACTAACACACATACATAGGAAAAAAGTCTTGTTGCATTTATTGGAATTCTGATAAATTCAACCAGAAATATATAAATCAGATTTATAGTTAAATTTAACAAATATTTTAGTTAAGATAACCAGAGATTCGATTACAATAATCAGAAATGTGGTTCGTATGATCAGAATTCGTTTTGTTTGTACTTCTCATTGGTACACCAGAACATTTTTCTTAGCGAATCGTTATATTAATTTTTGAAAATATTATATTTGGTCTACAAATTAATACAAATCAACTTGAAGAAAAGGATCTCTATCAAGTTGAATCCCCATCGCAAATCAAGTTTGGATTTATTAAAAAATTTAGTACTATATCATTTATTGCTCTAATAATTGCTAATTGTATTGCTCAACAGGAAATCATTTAAAAGGAAAAGAGGTACCGCCATTAAGCCGATCTTCACACATATCGAAAAAAGTGAATATAATAATCATATAAAAAAAATCAACTACATCAGATTTTGTTGTTATCAGGTTTTGTTGCTCTAAAATAACGTAAGAACATTTTCAAAATACAACATTGTTAAGGAAATATACTCACCATCATCGTGTTTAATAGCTGCACTTTGCGAGCAAGAATTTGTTGCTTGTATGTATTCGATGTTAAAATAGTCTAAACAACATATGTTATTGAAATACATCAAAATCCGAATTTGTTGCTAACTGTAGCACGTGAAAAATAATTAGTTTATCCCGGTCGCACGAGCGCGGCGCGAGTGTACCTGAGATAATCTGTTTATTTTTGACATGTTAGAGCCAGCAACAAATTCGGGTTTTGGTATATTCCGAAAGTACTTTATCTGCGCAGAGTATTTTAGTCATAAAATTATGCGAAAACAAATTCTGTGGTTGTTAGACACGACGGTACTGTGTATATAATATACCTATATCATTTTGAAAATTTTCTTGTGTTATCTTAGAGCTACGAATTTTGATACTTCATTTTTTAATTTTACCATTTTATACGTTATTTTGTAAAGGATCCAATTAAATGGCAAGCGGCGGCTCCGTTCCTTCCACTTTAAATACGATTTTTTATTAAATAATTTGAACAACAAAATTCAGACTAGAACAACAAATTAACACATAAATAGGATTAACATTTTAAATAAATTTTAATTTGCGATGATGTGGGGAGTCCAGCTTAATAGGAGCGAAAAGGGATATTAATCTCTTTTATCAATCCGCGGTTTCACGTTTCACATTTTTCATAATTAAGCTTTTTGCTATATTTTTTACGCGTTTACGGTTTCAAAGTAATATTTATTTATTTCCACATATTTATTTGAATAATTTAAAACATTTGTTACACTACTCTATCCTTTTTTCTATTCGAAAATTATGCTAATGTATGCTATTACTTAAATTTATCAATGGCTGTATCATAGAATCGAAAGACTTAAAGATAGGCTTTTCGGCCGAGTGCGTGCAATTACACGTGTGACTTAATTAAAGCCTGAGATAGTTGATTGCGAGTGTAGATTCCCGACAAAAGTATACGCAGTTAGCAAAGATCCGCCGAGTTATCAGTGAATGAAATGAGCTCCGTGCGCGAACCGGAATTAATCCACTATGCCAGATTGACTTTTCATGAATTTTTTTCTCTATCCGATATATATATGTGTGTGTGTGTGTGTGTGTGTGTGTGTGTGTGTGTGTGTGTGTGTTTCTGTGTGTGTTTCTGTGTGTGTTTCTGTGTGTGTGTGTGTGTGTGTGTGTGTATACACCAAGACGCAAGAAAGAACGATTAAATGTCGCGCATACCTCTGTTCGCACGGTAGACGCGATGATTCGTAATGAGGGACTCCGGAAATGCGTTTCGAGCGATTTATCACGTTCGGCCGTCCTGTCGTTCGCGCTTTAACAGATGACTTTCGGTTTCAATTAAAACACAAATTCGCGTCGCTGCGGGGGATCCACGGTTTTGCCAAGCGACGCAACAAATTGACGCGAAGTCGAAACCCGTGGCGAGTACGGTTCGCCACCGAAGGGAAAATAGAAAGGGCACGAGTAAAAGCAAAACGGTGAGAACGGAAAGGAGGTTGCGTTGGGGAGGAGGAACAAAGAGAAAAAGATAGAGAGACGAATAGAAAGATAGAGAGAAAGAGAGGGCGGGGTACAAGAGGATCAACCTGCTCCATCGCTGACAGGACAGTGGGGCCATCCAATAGCTCGGTGGCCCTTTAATGGTCCTCTTCTTCAACGGATATACACTATTTTATGCTTTATTCCGACTGCCACCTCTTGGACACGTCACGCGCCACACGTTTCACTCTCGTTCTCTTCCGCCTCACCTCGTAAACGCATCTCTCTCGCGAACACGTTTTGCGTCGCTCCCGAGATCGAATTGCGGCCCTGAAAGCAGGTGACTCTGTATGAAACAAGATTGCCTCCATGGGGGGCTCTTTGCTATGCAACGAAGGACAAGGCACCTTGATTCGCGGTTGCGTTGCTCCTTGGAGAAGCCTTAGAGCTCATTCCTCAGATCATTTGCGCGTGTACTATAAAGCGAGGGTCTGTTTGCACAATCCTTTAAATTATTGTGAACATTCCGTTGTAAGATTCAGCGGAGACTAATAATCTTTAGCACATACAATTGAGTCATTTTTTTTCTTTGAAATATTACAGTATGGCTAAATAATGCTCTCTATTTGTTCCTTTTTTTAATACACAGATTTATAAATATATTCTAATATAAATAGACGTTAAAAGTATATGTTATCAAGAATCACTCGATAACTTTTATATACTTGAAAAAGTGATAAGAATTAATCCGGAATACAAACGATTCATCCATGGTGTGATAGTAAAGGATCGGAATATCATTGTATGTACCAAAAGGATATGAGAGAAATATTTTGGTAGGTATAATCGTTTATTTTATTGATATATGACTAATAAAAATTTTCTTACTTTTTTATTTAAAAATTGTATTGTTCTGATCACAATTTGGCTAAAATAGCAATTTTTTGATGAAAAAGTAAGAAAGTTTTTGTTAGTCACATATCAACAAAATAAATAGTTACACGAACCAAATATTTCTCTCAGTATGGTGAAAAAAAGCTGTGACAATATAACGATACACACTATAGGAAAAAAAATTAGTGCCTTCAGCAAAACTGTTTAGGTGAGGCATTTTTAACAGCAACCAAATATTTTGTTTGAATAATAAAAAAATTTAGTTGCTTTAGCAAAATTTCTCTGCTCTGTAAATAATAAATGTATTCGTTTTTATACCAACTAAACACAAGTTAGCTCCCATAAAATTATACATAGTTTTGTTTGGTATATTTTAACAAAAATTTTTGTTTAATATATTTTTCAATAAAATTTTTGTTGTTATAGTAAAATTTTGGTTCAGAGACAAAATATTTTTCCTAGTAGACTGGAAAATCATTGTGTATATTAATAATAATCTCTTTATTGAAGTGCAAAAGAATAAACAAGAAAAGTAAATGTACAACACAAAATAATGTACGGTAATAGAAAAAATACATCTTAAAAGGTGAGCCATCAGTATAATGCTGTCTTGAGAAGCTTTACACCTACAATAATTACAAAAACAATAATAAATTATAAATAATATAAAACCAAACCGCAGTGGACAATTAGTGGACAATTAGTTTGTATCAATATAGTGAGCAATTTTGGAAAATTATTTTGGAAAATGTTTATGAAGATATAGACGTAATATCAATAATACAAAATAATGATAGAAAAATACATGTGTAAAGTTAAGTAAATAAACTGATATGAAAGATTTTAATTAAGAGAGAGACAGAGAGAGGATTAATATAGTATAATAAAATTCTTCTCTTCTCTGAAATATATATACTCAAAATTTGTCAAATATATGCTATTTAAAAAAAATCTTGTTAACATATTGACGTTCTGATGCGAAACGATTCGTTTTCCGCGAGATTGACGGTCGATATCGCTTTGATACATCCAGCTTCATCGGATTGTCGCATTTATTTGTTCGTACCGACACTTTTTACCCCGAGGATATGGAGTGACGTGAAAAGGTATGGGAGGGGACTAAATTGAGCGCGATTAATGTAAAAAAGAAGCAAAAGACCGCGCGGTGACGGCTAGCTGCTTTACCGCGAATTGTCGCAGCAAGATCAGACGTGACTGCAATAACTGCATCCCAACACTCGCACCGCCGTTCATTGCCGTGGGTGTGTTGCTACTTCGGCTAGCTGGAGATTCCACTTTGCTCACACACACACACACACATATATATATACACGTCTTATCGGCAATCGCAGCCTATCGCCTATTGTTCCCATCGAAATCTCACGTTCACCTCTTCTCTTCCTCTTATTCTCTCGGTTTTTTTTTCTCCTTGTGCCGTTTTCACTTCCGCATTTTGCAGCCGATAAATCCATTAAGATTCTTTCTCCGTAAGTCAAAGACGTGACTGCGCAGAATGTATCGGGTAACCTTACGATCGTCATCTATTATTTCTTACCGCGCACGTGCTTCTTTTAGCTTCTATTTCGAGTGACGCTTACATATTCATTATCCTCCCCTACATCTGCACGCATTCCCGCAACGATCGCAAAAGGATAAGCTAAGATTATATATAATTATCAGATGGATAACACAATGTACCTCATATGGAAGGTGGTCTCGCAGTTCGTGTACTTTTTTGATCCCTTTATTCTCAACTTATTTTCTATTCACTCTGTAATCTAGTCAATCTCTCTGGGTACCTTCCCCTTATTGTTACCTTTTTACGCATGAAAGGCCGTCTTAACGATATTTCTACCATCTACCATCGATGAAGGTGTGCCATTCGAGCGGCTGGAATTATTATGCGATAATGTACGATTTTTTAATATTAGGCCGCGTACGATGGAAAATTTAAGATAAGACTTACTTTTGTCTAACTCTCCTGCAAAACGCATTACTAAGCGGAGGTTAACAGGTCCTTCTAAAAGGGACGAGCGTACGGTAGTGCAAATTAAGTCCAGGATTCTTCGTAACGATTGTACAAGTCTACCAGCTTTTGCTTTTCTTTTATTGCCAGCGGCAGAACCTCCTCTTATGTTCTTCCTGGATAGCCGAGGAATAGGAACCTTCCTTGAATCGTTAATTAGTTTAAATTCCTGGATTCTAATTGCACGTGCAGTTTACGGCTTTATTTAAGCGTAACGCCTATTTTGAATATATTAGATAGAATGGGTGCTTTGAATATATTAGATAGAATGGCAGTTTTCTATTTAAAATGAACCCTTCTCTATCACACGACTGTTTATTGAAAACAGAAATGCGAGTATCGATCCTGTTGGCGCCAGCTTAAAGTAGATGTATCATACTACTCAACAGTTGAATAAAGGAAGGGTTATGTTAATTTTTCAATTGTCGTTGACGAGATATTTATTGCAATGAGAAAAAAGTGTTTAGTATTTGTGGCTATAATTGAATGGTAAAATAATTATAGAAGTTCCACTTTATGGTTATTACTACTATAACGTTAGTAATAATAATCATATATATTTTCTCAAATATGAAAACATTGTACTATAAATTTCAAATATTAATATAGTAAAATATCAAACGAAACATTTTTATTCAGCAAATGCAATCGCATTTATAGTGAACGTAATTATTCTCTTAAATTCACTTACCATTTTTGTGTGAAAAATATGTTAAAGAAAAATTAAAGATTTTCAAGCAGTGTGTGTGT
>NW_017305408.1:1053971-1062746 GCF_001594115.1 Trachymyrmex septentrionalis | reverse complement strand
TGTGTGTGTGTGTGTGTGTGTGTGTGTGTGTGTGTGTGTGTGTGTGTGTGTGTGTGTGTGTGTGTGTGTGTGTGTGACTATTATTAATAACAATTGATAAGTATTGGCACGGTTAAAATAACTATAAATAATTGTTCTAAAACATGACTATAAATAATATAGTTAAATTACAGTCATTGTAACTAATTTTTTCTCTCAATGTACTTCACGAATATAAATAATTTATTATTTTACAAATCGATCTATCGCGCAGATGTCGTAAGTTATCGGTTCATTAATCATAATCTGTCTCGGATGTGGCGCAGGTGACCGACAGAACATACCTTTTTCTCCTGGAAGCGGTACGCAAACGGCCTCAAGATTCAGCTCGACATCATGCCGTGGTTCATCCTATTCCTCCTGCTGCTGGCCGTGATGGAGGCCTTCCCTCGGGAGGCCACCTGTTCCCGCCTGCCGGACATCTACTGGAACTCCACCAATCCAATGTAAGTCAGCACTGTACTTTTTCTTTTTCCCCTTTCACGCCGCGTGTCTCCTCCGTGTAATTATTGTCGCCTTCGAAACGCGTTCGAAAGCGAGCTCCGCGAAAATGAACGCGTCGATTGCATCTGCGATCTTTGATACCGGTGGTTACCTTCTATAAATTCAATCGGTTAATATATTCTACATTCATTTTTATATAAAATTTCAGCGGCTGTGTGCATTTCTTAATAATTTCTTAATTTCCGAAGCCAGCATGACACTTAAGTAAAAAATAATTGAATCGTCTATCATGATTACTGTTGAACATTTTGCGATTCTTAAAAATACGCAAACGCAGTTGCCGTTATTTATCACTCGATATTACTCCACATCACAGACGCAATCCTTCACTCTCGTTTAATGCAATGTACGATCTTCAAGCGTAAAAAATCAATTTTTATCGAGCACCAATGATTTATCTATCCATGTGTGCCAATATATATCATCCATACGTTTACGTCGATTCGAGCCACGTTTCTACGCTTTCGACGCGAACTGCGGTAGCTGGTTAATAGACGGCAAGCACTCCGACGTATCGCAAATAAAAGAAAAGGAATCGGTCGAATAAAACGAGGCGCGACACAGTGCATTTATATCGTTCGTAGTCAAGGGAGACCGAAAATCGGATATTTGCTTAATCGTCCATCGACACCTCGTTTCACTTTCGTTCGCTTACCTGCCTATTTTTCTATCTCTCTGCCTATTTTACGAAATTTTTTACGACATTTTACGACAGCTTCCGGAGTTTGGTTTTTTTGTTTTTCAATTGATAATTTTATTTAAATGCGCTATCGCGATAAAATATAACTATCGGCTGATTAAATCGATAGCCGATGGCGGCGATCGCGATTGGTCAGGTTCTATCACTCGATTTTTAATTTACATTCACGGACCGAATCGATCGCTTCCGTTCACATGACCGCGGCGGATTCGTTCCGAATCGCATCGTTCGATCGAAATAGTTTTCAATTTTGAGCGTCAGACTGCAACCCTTCGATGCGTTCGGTCTCGATCTCGATGAGGACGTTTGAGACGGAAAAATGTGATGACGAGTGCTTGATCACGTACAAGCGCGGGTGAGAGCGATAGCTGAACCATTCGCGATTCAACGGTGCGCGTTTTATGGCTCTTTCGACCGGATCGTTCGATGGTATTTTGCCGATGGACGATGCGCTGAATGCAATGCATTTGCTGCAATGATATTTTAGACTCGCCTGGATACCGTGAAATTGTTTTGTTAAGTATTCACCACCCTCAAATTACCATCGCGCTTATCGCTTTAATAAAGTGCGGCCTGCAAATTTACGCGAACGAGCACACATGTATCAAAATGCATACTAATGACGATGGGAATTATCGCGTTTGCACAGGTAAAGATGGAAAACTGTTAAAATAGATGTTTCAATGGATTTTTAATTGAGTTGTGGATTTATCCTGCAATCAAACTGCCCCTTAAATCTCAATAATATTGGTGCGCTTTTATAAGTTTTGTTGATTATGGCGATTAGACAGAAATACGTGTGTGGAAATATTTAAGACACGATGTGGATGCCGTTAAAAGAAGCATAAAAAATTCGTGGAATTTGCTCGGTTAATATCTATTATTTTCGTCACCTAATGGAAAATTTATAATGAGTAAACTTTTTACCTAGAAGTTCTTTAATAAGTCTTTGGTTATCATCTCAGGCTATGTCCACGTAATTACGTAAACGAAGAATAATAATGTCCTCTTATTATACAATTATATTTCTGAAGAATAATTTCTGTAAGTAAAAGAAACTCTCTCTCTTAGCTATAAAAAACCGATAATAGGATTTTCTTTCAAAAGTGAATTTGAATACAATATGGTCATGAATAGCTTGTGGGGATAGAAATAATAAAAATATCGAAACTAGTATTTTGTTACAATTAAAAAAGTTGGCATTTTTATAAATGTCATAGTGAATGGAAAAAAATTCTGGTTATTATTTGGTAAAAAAAGTTTGACAGAAAGTTGATACAAATATGATTCAGTAAAAATAAATTGATCGTTAAAACACTATAGCAAAATAATTTGAAATCGCTGAGTAGGTATTTCTCTCGGAAATAATAATAGTAACATTTCACATGTAGCCAAATAAAGTCGATGAAGAATTCTTTTCTTTTTATTCAAAAGTAAAACACGTTCTATTGCTTATAATAAGTCATATATATTTTATATCACATTTCTTTTCCCTTTTTTTAGATTTTATTGATGTCAAAATTAACTTACGAAAGAACTTTGTTTATATCTTAAAGTATTAATTATGGCTTCGTCAATATTTGAGATTTGGCTAAAGCTTTTGTTTATTCAGTAATTGTATGTTTTGTTCAAATTGAAGCGGAGTTTTTCTACTTTTGGAATGAGATTTGGAGAAAATATAATCTATTAATGCCATATAATACAATAATAGCGTATATACATTAATAAAATTAATACATATAAATAGACGTTAGTAACAAATTAATGTAATTTACACTTATTTTTTACTTAATAACAAAATGCATTATTCGATATTTTTTTGATGTCCATATTTTTTTCAATTAATATTTTTGTGTCAATATTTTAAGGGCTGAATTTAAAGTATAAAATAAGAAGAAAAAAGATTACGTAAGTTGTGTATGTTCTATTTGTTTGAATTAAACATTGGAAGATATACTTAAATTGATCGTTAAAGTAATGAAATAGTTTCCTCTCAAAAACAAAAAATTAAAACGGATAGCAAAAATAATATTTTATGTAAACAATTTTTAATTCGATATTTATTAAATAAGTAAATACAGACAACATTCCGTTGCACCACGCAAAAAAAAAAAATTACGCCAGCTGAAGCACAATTTTCAATCATCGACCGGCATTATATGAGCGACATGTGGCGCATGTATCTCTCGGCGAACTTTTGGTCGAGTATGGCAAAGCCAATAGACACAACGCGACGTGTCGCAGGAGCTGATGGAAGGTACGCTTCGAAGAATAAAGTCGATCTTTCCCCGATTTACGACGAATAAAACTAGACCCGACGTGTTTCGATGAAGATCTGTACACCTTGCCGCGCGTGTATGTATGTATGTATATCGGACATCCATCTATAACGCGATAGTATCATCACAGTTTTCCGCGCTTCCTCCACACGAATAGCACGTACGGATGGTAAGAGTCGATCGTCGAGAGTCAATTTCCTCAAACGAAGATGTTGGGAAGAATCTCTGGGTTCTAGCCAAGGACATCTTCCGTCGCAATCTCCTTTTATCTTTGCGATCGCGTTGGAGAAAGTCGCCGTGGGCGACTCCGCGAATAGCACGGTTTTCGTGAAAAATCTCAAACTAAATTATAAGCTTGCAGCCGATAGCGATCGTTCCCTCCTTTCCTCTTTTTTTTTTCTTTTCTTTGCCTCGATGTGTTTCTCTTTACGCCGCTGAGTTCTTAAATGCTTCCATTTGCTGAGGTATATACTTTCTTTAGATCGATTACTGTGGAATCTGAATTTGTCGTGTGGAAACGGGTTGTCGGCCTCGACTATTTGCTCTCGATTCCGTGATTTCGTCGCTGTCGATTTCCGGCATGCATGCGGCGTTGAATCGTTTCCCATGTCTTGTCGGTGATTCGAAGTTGATCGGCCTCGCAACATGAAAAATCGCGCGGAGGTGATTCCTGCCGTTAATGTGAGAGTTAAGCTGATTTTTTTCAAATCTGAACGTTGTAGGAAATTAATGTGTATCTGTCCAAGAGAAGTATTTAACTTATTCATTCATTTATTTGTTTTAACATGACACAATCACTGTATATTTTTGCCAAAGTATGAAACATTGTACATATACGGAAAGAACGATTTTGCTAAAGTATCTAACCATTTAGCTATAGATACAGATTTGAAAATAATTTTGTTGGATTATTAAAATAAAATTAGGAATTTTTTAAACACGGTAAGCTACAAAGTATTTTGACATATTGGCAACTAGTTTGAGCGTTCTACATATTTGATGATCCAATAATATTATTTTTTGATCTACATCCAGCTAAATTTTTAGATGTTCCTGTAAAAACGTCCTTCCTGAGAGATCTGGAAAGACTGCTTGCGAAATCGGATTAACCTCCTATTAAAAATAAAATAAAATAAATCAGAAAACGTATAAATTCATCGGCAATTCCTTGTGTCAGTTTGACTTTTAAATAAGAAAGTATATTAAATACTTCAGAAATTAGAACATTAAATAGTTTTTTAAAATATTTTTTAAATATTTTTATATTAAAAAGACTAAAATAACGTTCAGTTTTTAAATTAATTGTTATTAAAGGAAGATTAATTAATAATTAAGTTTTATAAGCTTTGAATGATGTCACACATCATTAAAAGTTATCGTGCCTTATCCATCGAAGTTGCGTTATTTGGTGCAGGTCGTCAACTTTAGTTCAAGTTTTTTATACTCATGACTATAGTAGTCGCTATACAATCCGATCAATGTAACCTGTTTTACTGTCACTAAAATATACTCTGCGGCTATTTTTATTGTACATAACTCACGTGTGTATTAATATTCTATTCAATCAGATATAGTTATTTATATCTCTCTCTTTATTAAATATATAATACATGTACATATATATAAAAATTTTATATTAGATACAGGTAGATGAAAAAAGTATATTAACTATTCTGTCGTGCATTAAAACTTTGTAGAAAGTTGTTGTGAAAATGGTTCTAGCGGGTGAAATAAAATATTCTATTAGAAATATTGGACATCCATTCGATATGACTGTTCTCTCGTTTTCTATATTACCGTGAGACGTTATTGTATTATTCATATATTTATTTTACTTTTTGATGAAGCATATATTTGAAGAAATTTTTTTTTGTAACAAAGAGACGGAAATTAATAATGTAACTTTTTTTTACATGCTTTGTTTTTATGCTTCAAGTAATTTTACGCTGACAAGCTGGCTGACGACAGTATATTATATTATTTTGCTGGCATATTAATTCAAAAGATAAACGTACATATTTTGTCTCACAAAGCAGATCTTAGAGACAGCTGAAGAGAATGTAAAGAGCATATCCTGTCCAGAGGAGCACGAATTCAGAAACGGTACTTGTTCTCGTAAAGAGGCTATTTCGAGCGTAGAGCCAATTGTATCAAATAACGCGATTTTCTAACAACACAAAGTCTCGTATAGATGAGACTCCGAGGTTTATATTTCAACTGTTGTCTCGTTGTTGCTTTGATAATCATCCGTTTCACAAAATCAAACTGCTACTGTATCAGTGACCTACTATTAAAATAAATTCTCTTCAAAGTTCTTTAAAAAGACTCAGAATTGCTTTATATTTTAAGAATGTTGTACTTTTTTTTATATACTATATAGCGACTTATCTATTTAGTAAAGTCTATTTGTGCGAACAAAATAGATATGTGATCAAATAGATATTACGCAATCACTTATGCACTCAGAGAAAAACAGTGACGACAACTATAAAGATGACAATTACAGAACAATTTTGTATAGAATTAATTACATATAATTGGATGAATTAATGTACATAGCTGAATATATTATTTTATATTTGCAATGACTATAAAATACTTATACTATATACGTACATTAATTCTACACAACTATACATACAAAATATGTATAGTTATCATCTTTACAGTTGTTACCAACTATACATCTTTTTCACTGAGTCTAAGTACTGTGCGTTTCTTATTCAGAATTGGGATACACCGTGCTTGTGTACGTACATACATGCGTATTTTCGTTCCTCCTTGTCACTCGTTCTTCTTTTTCATTCTTTGGAAGATACGAAGGAAAGCGAGGCAAAATTGAAAGGCCAATGAGAAACGTCCGGCATGCTCACGCCCCTACTGGCTTTGGGGTATACGTGCATTGCCATAGGCGCTTCTCCGAGGTCGAGCATTATAAACGTACACCGGGTGAGCCAAGTCGAAGGCACCAAAATCGATTTACCCGCATTTCACGTGAGGGTCAAGTGCATCGTGCGAAGCGCAATCGTGTGTGCTCGCTCGTTCGCGCATACACTCGTTCGTATGCGTGCACGACTATGAAATATAGACAATAACGCGGTGGAACGGTGCCGAGTGACGGAATTTTAAGCATTAAAACCGACTTGGCGTCGAGAAACGAAGATCGATCTATTCTCTCGAGTTTCACCAGGTGGTTGACTAATGCGATGGAAGAGGGAAGGTAACGAAAGGCGAAGAGAGGTAGAACGATGGGCAAAAACCTATTCGTTGAGATCGAATATCGAGTGTTGTCGTTAGTCGAGTTTTGTCGAGTAGGTATGTCTGTGCATCAAGAAGTCTTTTTTAGTTGGTTGATGGAGGAAGTAGGTCGTTGTGCTTCCTGCACAGAAAGAATGGTTTTATCGAGATATCTAAAAAGAATTAGATACACAGGTCTGAAAATAATTTTGTTAGACCATCAAAATAATTATGCAGAATGCTTAAGCATGATGAATACTGCTAAAAATGTTGATATCGTAACAATCAATCTGAGTGTAGTACGTAATTATTCTGATGTAATGATTCCAACAAAAATGTTTTCAGATTTGTTGTAACTAAATTTTTAGATGCTTCGACAAAACCACTCTTTTCCTTTCTGTCTTTCTCATTTTGGGAGATGGAAAGTCCCTTGTGTCTGTGCTTAGAGAGTTGTCTGAAAAGCAAGGCTTCCCAGATCCGACACCTTTATCCTCTCCAGGGCCACTGTCGTCACCTGCGAGAAGGCTTTCTCACTTGGTACAGCGGCTGCAATCCTCCTTCCAATCTGATAAGATCCGCCTCGTCCAGTGCAGTAGTATCAGAACGAGGGAGGCCCTCTTTCTCTCAAAGGGTCTCCTTTCCTCAGGTGCTAAGTGAACCTAATACACGTCGAATTAAAGCCGAGTAGGCGGGCAGAATGTCGCCAAAGAACGATTGTGTAATGCACCCGCAAACCATGAAACTCGATCTTCGTGCACAAGTAGACGTTACTATCCGTGGAATGTTTCAACGTGGTCGTCTCCCATCCGGAACAAGGACATTCACGGTAATATCTCGGATGAGATTAAACGGAGCTTGCATTCTTTGAGGATAACGCGTTTTCAGGACGAAAATACGCCCTCGCTAACGAAACGCGACGGCCGCGATAAACGTAACCGCGCATGGTATTTTCGCGTACTTGAACCGTGAAATCGCGATATATACTTGCCTCCCCCTCCCCGCGTTTACTCGAAAGCTCTCTAATTATCGTGCACCGGAGTTTTAGCGTCATTTTCACGGGGACGCCTATGCATATTCATAATCTCTGTGATAACACGGCACTCTCGATTAACGCGCGAAAAACTATTTTCGGTTACCTCGGAGAAAAACCGTTGGACGAAAAACCACCGAGATTTGTTGGCTGCCGCGCAAATCTGCGTGCATTCAAAATGCATAGCACAGGGAATATTGCGCGACAGAGAAACCCCCGGCGGTCAATACGACCGGAATGCTCGAAAAAGTACCGCCGATTTCCGGGTATTAAGTTCTCTTTTATGTCACTGCTTATGTCTCCCGGCACCGACTGTGCAGTTGCAGGGTTGCGGAGCAGTCATCGGTAAGGATGCTTCGTAGCAATGTTACGGTATTATCTGGTAGCGCGGGTAGTTTTTGGCTCTCATGCTCCGCTGCAACGCCGTTGCAATTCTCGTGTACATATTTTAAAAGCAACCTTACTGTGCGTCCCACCAGTTCGTACGATGGGATAAAAGAAGAGATTCGCGTTCGGTATCCACCCACGAAGACTGATGGTCGACATATATGTACAAGCCCGTTTGTAAAGTTAGCATGCCTCGCAACATCTCTAAATCGTTTAACCCGTTATCAAGCTGTCCTCAATCCCAATAATTTATGTGCTTTTTACGGATATGTATCATTTATTACAGATCTACGATATAGAAATACAATACATAGACATTCATTGGACATAATATGAATGTCGTTGAAGAAGAATAAAATATTCTTAGACTCTACTCGATCAATATCTATTTTCGTCGTTTAATGGGATTTCAATATCTCTAATATGGAAAAATGAGTGTTATCTAGGCGAGTTTCCTTAATCCTCTATAGAGTGTTGTTGTAAATTTGCAACATTTAAAATTAAATTCGGAATAAATCTAAAATAAACCCGGGATCTGTACAAATCAATTGTTACATTAAAAAAATATTGGTATGTATTTAATATCATGGTGTCTATAT
>NW_017305408.1:1047966-1053871 GCF_001594115.1 Trachymyrmex septentrionalis | reverse complement strand
CAAATCAATTGTTACATTAAAAAAATATTGGTATGTATTTAATATCATAGTGTCTATATAATTCTTATTGATATCGATGTTAACACCAATATGGTTATAACCGCTGGTTTATATCAACACCATCATAGTAAATTAATACCACATAAATTTAAAACCACATGTGGTTGTATATTGTATATTGGTGTTAAATTCACATCATGTTGGTGGTATATTGACACCAATACAATGAAAATTATATAGACAATTATATATGGTGTCCACATCGATATTTTTTTAGAATGTTTATTTATAAACTGAAAATGCGTGGAAAATATATGTTGGATATTGCAGTATTGTCTGTCAAAAAGACTATACAAGTCGATATATATCGATAGATTCTTCACTTACAAGTCATTGTCACTTACATTTTTGAACAAAAATATTTTTTTTTTAATGTTTAAAAATGTTTAAAAAATATTTACAAATTTTTAAATGACAAGATGATCTTTAGAATGTTAATTATGCAAGAAACACTTAACGCACACTAGTAACGATGGATGATTACTAAAGTATATATTCTTTTTTAGCTCCATTTGTTCTTGTTTTCTATTGATTTGTATATTGACTTAGTAATTACTTTTTTCTCAAATGGCATATTTTTTTAACAATAAACACGCACTAATATTAAATTGTAAGATGAAAGAGTGACAGAAAAAATATGATTTTTTTCGCCCGTTTTTTGGGCTTTTAATTTTGGACTGAACTGTGTGCCAAATAATACTCTACAATGAGATGTATTAATTACAAAGAAGTTTCAGGTTGAGGTGACAATTGTTATTATAGTTGGAGGGGAAAGGGGGAGGGTAGTCACGTATCACGTCTATGCGAAAATCCGTTCTTTTACATCCAAAAGAAATTGATGTACAAAATCACGAGAATAAGTGATGTTTAATTGATCTTGTCTTCATCGACTCAGATGCGGCGCACTTGCAGTACTTGCACGCAGTTCAATTGCACACACCATTACATCGACCGGTTTCTATATAATAGTAATTTTTAACTGCTTTACCAATGAGATTATATTATTTTAAAACCAATTATTAGCCAATTAGCGATGTAAGTAATTGATATACACCCGGCTGGATAAAAATACCGGACTTCGCAGACCTATGATAATTCAATGGACTTTGATTCCATCCCCTCCCTCCCCCTCCTCCAACTCTGAAAACAATTGTCACCTCAACTTGAAACTTCTCTGTGATTAATGTCTCATTATAAGATAAAATTTGGCAGACAGTTCAGTCCCAAAATTGAGGGGCCAAAAACGGGCTATCTTTTCGGTCATTTTGTTGGTCACTCCCCTTTACTATAACGTTCTTATTATCTTTTTTTTTTTTTTCGACTATTTACATATATGTGCCACTTGGCGTGATCACGTCTCGCCTACTTCAATCTTGTTTTCTGGTCCAAGTCCCTTCGCGTTACCCGTCGCATTTCTCACTTCTGTCTGTCTTCTTCTTTTTCTTACATAGCTGTAACATGGCCGCCGATGAATCATCCGCGCCGCGAGCACACTCTATGCGAGGATACGGATGATTTTGATTTCAAAAGAGATTAAGCGGAATTCGTCCATCTGAGGCTGTGCAAAAGTGGAGGCGCGCGAGATTTACGTACTCGCCACGTGCGTTTCTAGTTTTTCCTTTTTTTTTTTAATCTTTTATTTTTTATTTTCCGCTGTATACAGATGTCAGAAACAAAAAGCCAGTGCGCGTGTTTGCCGAATAATTTACAGTCGTACCACGTTGTTGCATTATTTGAATATATCCTCGCATGTGGCGCATGGGGTGAATTTCTACCAGGTGCTCCGAAATTACTATCTTCATGACATTGCGTTCTAGGTCCAAAGGAACTGGTTTGAATGTCCGTCACGCTTCACTATGTCGTCCAACCGAACGTTCTCACCGTTGGAAATTTCATGTTAATCGACGAGAAATAGTTTTCGCGTTTCCGCTCGATCGGCAATTGCTGTCAGAATTTTTAGTCCAGTTGGATCGAATTTTGGTACTGCAGGTAAAAGAATAAATCAATAGGAAGAATTAATCAATGTGAAAATGCGTTGAAACAAACGAATGAAGTAGATGTCAAAATTGATACGAAATCAGGACAGGGTAGAAGGAAGCATTGTGCACAAAGAATATTTGAAATGTATCCCACGCGGGATGTATTTTCGTGCACTACTTGCGAGAAATCAACCTTCGAGCAGGCGCCCCGTGTTTATTGATATTTATACGCCAAGTTTTCCGCAACCGAACCGGTACATAGTCGCCGTGGATACTTTGCAGACGATATTTCCACTGCTATCTCGTCGAAACTTTTGTCCGGGACCTCGCTGTCACGTAGAAAAAAATGAGCTTTATCGACAATACGAGAGCGAAAAGTTCGAATGCTCTCAATAACCAGACCTCCACGAGACTCGAGCGAAATCGGCGATCGTTTATCACAGTTATCATCAGTAACAACTCGCACGCTATTTTTCCTTCTCGATCTTCGAGTTTGTCCATTTACATGAATATATCTTGCTAAAAGTAACGATCGCGATTTGCTCGATAATAAAATCGATATCTTATAAATTCTATCAAACGGGGACAATAAGTTTCTCTGTATGTACGATACGTCGCGATGCGACCAAGATTTAATAATCTTTCTTCATCGGCGAGATATTTAATAATCCTCTTCAACAACACTTTCGTGAACCATAGTGAACTATTTCCGTAATATAAATTAAATATCTTCGGCATTCTTAACGTCCGTTGCGGTGGAAATTTTTTTATCCTTCTGAAATTAAAGATCGAGCGAGATGCCGTTGTTGGCATAACTTTCACAACAGCAGATCGATGCGAACACACACGACACACGTATTTCTCGGCGAGTGACGTTCGTAACGTACGAAATATTATGTTTATTCGATATACACATGTCATATATCGGGTACACGCTCTACGAAGCCTCAGTGCATTTATATCGCGAGGTTACATAATAATTCCCCATTGGATTCACAGAGAGATCGTCTCGTAGCTGGGATAACATGTCCTGCCTCCGGTCCGCGGGGATGATACATTCCGCTGATAGTTACGTACGTGCTCCGTGCATAGATCGGGCCGCCTTTATAACCCTCCGCGTTTGCACGTACGTGGGCATCTATACAGTACGTTTCACACCGTCTGCACCTTCTCGCAATTCTCGCGCCTCGGGGTCCGGGCCCCGAGTTCCGAGCGCCGAGTGCCTCACGGCGAGAAAGAGAAGAGGAAGGAAGAGATAGGGAAGGAGAGAAAGGGGGAACATGGCGCATCGCGGAGACTACGATGAGATTAAGGTACAAGCTTCCTGCCGGCAATGAATTATGTCCTTGCACGGCACGCCGAGATGTTTCTTCGGCGGTATCGCGCACCGAGCCGTACGTACGTGGAGCCCTTACGTATGTTACCTTGCCGTAATGGTAGCCGCGCCGCGCGGTACCATACCTTTCTGGTGGACACTAATTCACCAGCGAGAATGCTCTCTCTCCCGGGAGAGTAAAATTAACGCCGCGCCGTGAAGAATCGCGCGACGATTTTCAGGCGACTACCCCCACCAGACGACTAAATTATTAGGGAATGCGGGGACGAGGTTCGAAACAAATTGCAAGTTTTTTTTCGTGGGACAGGAGAAATTGATAGTCCTTTCATTGCCCGCCGTGCCTTTGGGCATGGTAGCTCCTGTATTAATTTGTTATTTCGCCTGTGATTACGTAAAAAGACAAACGGGAGAGATTATTTGATTTCTTCGAAAACGAAATCCGTTGCGATTATTATTGATTTCTTTTTGTTTTTCTTCTAGAAAGGGCGAATTTAACATTTATTTCAGTTGTGTGTATATATCGAAGAAGGAATTTCTGGAAAAAAAAAAACAAAGAAAAACAGCTTAATATACGACAAACGAAATATTGACTTGCGAATTTGTTCGGAATAGCTTTACTGCGCCAATTGTTAAAAAATTTAATTATTTCACGCAGCGGAGATGAAGTTTTTACCCCTATCGAGATACAAAATGGTTTAATAACTGTAGCCATTTTTCCGTACATTTTAACAACGAGCTAATACGCCACGTCGGCGTAGAATTAATGATCGTATAATTAAAGGATTTCGCGTACCGGCTGCGAATGTACATTTTTCATACGCGCGACGCGCGTCAGTCGTCGCTGCTATTGGAAAGCGATATAGACATTTCCACAGTTTTTGCAATTGAATACACTTTTCCATCATACCGCCCATGTAGCATACAGTATACATATGTAATATCTGTATTTCTGGATTAGTTTGCCACCATAAAGAAATTTGTTTGCAGTACTCCTACTCCTGCTTTAAAACAATTTAATTGTTATCGAACTTGAAGTAATAGGTGTTATTTTGCTGATTGTTCCGTTATCACAATCAGAAAAATGAATAACGGATAAGAGATGAAGAAGCGATAGTCTCGGTAAGAGAGACTGTGATTAATAATATTATACCGCGAATTTTTACATTTACATATTTTTTCATTATTTTTAATAACATCATTTTTCAAACTCTCACGCTCGCGTTTACGAATTAATATTTATCATTTTTACTGATTTCTTATTCCGAACTCTTTCGCCTTTCCAACCCTTCCTCCTGAGATTACGGCCGCCGCTCATTACAGCTGTAATACGCCGGAGCGACGACGTGCCGGTTCTGCTCGCGTAATTCTGCGAGCGCATTGTTACGCGATACAGACTGACGTAATTTAATTCGTTGTCGTATGTACGCGCGATGGTTGAGGATATACAATCGTACACACGTGCTCTAGTAATCGTGGCACACCGCCGTCTGTCTGCATTGCAGGCTGCCTCGGTAGAACGCGCGGCGTACATTGCCGATCTATGAAATGGTCTTTTGCCGTAGACACGTGCCATTCTCCGCGCTCCATGGAAATATTACCAGGCGATTATCGCCATAGCAGTAAATAACGACATAGTTAATTCGAAATTGCATGTCATCACTGTAGAAATGTAGAATTGCATTTCGTGTCTCTCGTTCAGTTCTCTCGCGCAGTATCAATATTTACCGCGTGATTGCGACAACGCGCGGTATTTCATTTGCGAGAAATATAGCGCGGCCAATTTATACTTTTGCCATTTGCATTGTCGGATCATATATGATTTGGTGTGGTATGTTTCATTATATGTGCATACGTGTATATGCGTCAGTCTTAATTTAATATCGATACTAAAAATTTTATGAAGCGTGAATGACGCGTGGGACTTATTTTAATTTGTTTCGATTATTTATCTGGCATATACAATTAAGAGTCTTTAGGTTGAATAGATATCTCTCTCTCTCTCTCTCTCTCTCTCTCTCTCTCTCTCTCTCTCTCTCTCTCTCTGACGGACGGTAGTCGTGGGCGAATAAGAGAATATTTTCGACGTTCGCAATGGGCGTCTGGCGAGTTTTCAACTTTCAACAGAATGAGATCCATTAGCGAGCTACTTAAATGTTCGTATAAGTATGGCCTTCTTGCTTTCGCGACCGATTCAAATTCGTAAACATGCACGAGATATTAAATTTGCTCAAGTGACTGATCTGATTTCTATCGGTACTTTTCTTCTTTTTTTTTTTTTAAGACAAACACAAAAAGAATATTTAATATCTCGATACTTTCGAATGAGTTTTTCAGAAGTGGAATCTAATCGATTTTTATATAGTTTTCAAGTCTCCTAGAAATAAATTGAATCTGTTTCTATATTTTGTCGCGATAGAAAGGAAAAAAAATATGTTACTTTCTTACTTTGAGCCTCGTCGAAATATAGCTCTGAGTAATAGTGGTAGAAAGATGGATCGATCACGTGTGTGATTAGACCTCAGTCTGCATC
>NW_017305408.1:1035602-1047866 GCF_001594115.1 Trachymyrmex septentrionalis | reverse complement strand
CCCCCCCCCCCCCAGAGAATAACTGATCAATTTATAAGCAACCAGTTTTCCCGCCGTAATGAATTCCCTCTGTCACTTTGCATTCATGGCCCAATCTCCGTGCGTGTTCCCCGTGCAATTCCGACCGCCGTTGAAGCGACATCGACATCTCGCTCACGTACATGCGTATAACTTCATCTTAACACTGTAAGTTTCGCGACTACGTAACGATTACTGGTTGCAAAAACGGTTTTCCCCGTTAATACGGGAATAAGGAAGAGTCAACGAGAAGAATCAGCGCGTGGAGTGAGGAAAAAAGGACTGATGCTGATCGGATGGATATCAGGTGGGGAGAAAGAGAGCGAGAGTGGGAGAAGAGAGTCGGGGGTTAGCAGATGCGCTGTGTATCGCGGTATAAACCACGACTACCCATACCGTGACGTCGGCTTGATGCTGGGTTATAAAGCACAGCTGACGCCATTGTATAATATATTCTCTCCTCTCATATACATAGATCCCGCTCTCTCGCTCGCGCCATCGTAACACGAACTGCTTCGACAGTCCTCTTGCATCGCTCCTTTTTACGCCCCTCCCTTGTAATAGACGCGGAAGCCGCCCCCAGTCGTTTCCTCGTCTGGACCTAACTGTCCGTTTCACTCATTTGGAATGGTCGCAACCGACACGGTTGGCTACGAAGGTGATACCGTCACGCTCGGTAGAAAACGAATGATATTGCAAAGTTCGATACCGCAATTAACAGAGGAACGTTTATTAGGCTTGCTCTGTGTGGATCTTGCTCCAATATTAAGTCAATATAAAGTAGAGCGGTTTATTCTGATAGCAAGTTCTGAGAGTTGTATATTTTCCAAAAGTTGAAGTTTCCCGATTTTCCACAGCTACTGTATTATATTTATTTACAATTATCTATATTATATTACATCTATATACAATTATTTTATACGTAGTTTATATTTGTTAACATATAACTATTTGTATTTGTACTTGTTATAGCGAATTTTTCTTTGTGAATGTCTAAGGAGACGCGAATATGTCTTTCGCTAATATTTATTATCGATTAAATGGTCGGAAGAAACGGGACACTTACGTATACTCGATGGTCCAATCGATTTTCCCACGAGAATAAATGCGATGGGCGGCACAGTAAATAATACATTTTCGAGGAGAACCACAAGTAAGCAGAAATATAGATCCATGTAGTGGATGAGAGCTATTGGCTGCTTTATGAGTATCGTTTCGAGACTCGAGTGAACGTATCTTGAAACAGAGAGCGCATTGCGCGAGATACATAGAACCAGGTGATTGAAATGGCTATACGAAACGAATCGATGTATCTTTCTGTTGAAATATTTCTTTGCGAGAAACTGTCGCTCGTTTCACCGATCGGGACAATCCGTTTTCATCGATGACTACTTTTGAGTAGCAAACCTGTCAAAGAGAATCTTAGGTCGAATGGTCAACTCTGATGCCCATTGTCGACGGATTACACGGGGATTTACCCGCGGAAATTGATACTCTGCTTGTCGGCATGGTCGATATGAGTGCTTGTGGTCCTTCGGGCTTGAATACCACTGCACGCTTTTATAGATCTTCACTTGTGTTTCGTCATTTTCATCCGGTCGGCTATAATTAAAAAAAACATGTATGTCATGAAAGTTTATGCATTTTAACGTTTCTATATATTCTTAGCATGAAAATGGTCACCTGGGATATTTTTACTTTACATCCTCGCAGCGAAAAAATATGAATTGTTGTAAAATTTTATATGGAAAATATTGCCCAACATATTTTTTTTCTTTTTTAATAACTATTCTTTACAAACTTTTAAATATGCAATTCCAACGAAAGCTTGCAGCAAAAAACGTAATTAAAATCTTTATTTTTTTAGAAATATCATCATAAAAAGTTATTTAACGTGCTTTATGTTTTGTTCGATTATCTGTTTGGTTTCTAGTTTCTATTTACTTTTTTCAAAAATATTATGTGATTAAATCTAAATGCATAATGTTCTCAAATATTAATAAATTGGAAAAGAATTAATTTATCACGTACTATTAATAATAGTAATTTAATTAGGATATAAAACTCAAAAACCCGAGGTAATCGTGTTTACGTAAGAAAATCACACGACTATTCCTGGATTAATTTGATACTATGGATAAAATGGTAAGAACAATTTATGATAAAAATGATTTCTTTCAAGTATTAAAACGGTAAAACGAAAAAATTCTGATTACCTGTCTTTAACCAATTACTAGTTAGAGACGAAGCGAAGATATCTGAGCGTAAAGCGGAATAAATTATTAATAGGCTAATGAGAAAAGAATTTTAATTGCAATACGCATTCCCCCCGTTTAATGGCTAATTAGTAAATTCTACAAATTAGTAGATATTCGCATTATGAAGTTCGTGTAGCTCTAACCGATGGTACACACCGTTGTGTGTAACTCGTCGACATTGGGTGCATCGCACGGTTCAGTTTATGTTTACCCACCCGATGAGTAATGTATCTCAATAATTGTACATCTGTCGGCTATATGCGGAAGCGCATAAATTATGAAACGAGCAATATAATGCCATCATCACGCTTGATCCTATCGAGATTTTCATTTACGTAATTATGATTATTTGCGGTTGGCTGCGGAATCCCGATAATAATTTCTTGTTAATATATATATGTAAAGGTTCATCTCTTTTTTGGGGATTTTTGATAAAAACAGAATCAATTCGTGGTTACGCGTATATTTATCTACATAAGAAGCTGCCTCCTCTTCGTTATTTGGCAAAAAGCGTGTGCCATTACTACGCCTGGCTGATATAACTGGCTTACTAGTGGGTTAAACGGCGACGTTATTTCGTAAAATGAAATAAAGGAGACATTCATACCAGTCTTGATTCTTTCCCCTATGCTGAATATCCGGGGTAGAGTAATGAGTCTAAAGTTTCTATCTCTTTCCTCGTTCTCTCTCTCGTTATCGTCTTCTCTTTTGCCATCCTTTTCGTTTAGTCTCTCTCTCTCTCTCTCTTCCTCTCTTTCTCTCTCTTTACCTTCTCGCCGAGCCTGGAGAAACTTTCCACGCCAGATCTCAACGTCGACGAATGCGTTTAATAAAATTTTCTGATTCAGTCAGGATCTCAAAGAGGAAGTGTGTACATGTATATATAACACAGAAAGTTTAATAAGCTAACGTATTTAATCGGGAAGCTTACTGCATTTGCGATGGTAAAATTGCAATCATAAGAGAAGAATTGGAATTGCGAGCGAATTTGATGTTCGAGATTTTCATTCGAAATTTTCAGAGACATTATCGTTATTTAGAGCGACTAGCCAATAATGATAATGCATTTTTCGTTGTGAATTGTTAGTTTTGTGCAATATTGAAGGCATATGTTGTGTCAGGCTGGACTCTACCAGCGAAGTATATTATCGACATTTGGCGCACCTATTCGATAGCCTCGGCAGTTTAGAAGTGGCCATTAGCCTTATTCGAAAGATTAACTATCGTCCTGGTTCTGGTCCGGACTACTTTGGACACTCGTTTGATCCTCAACCCTTACTTCTCAAGTACCGTCTTCGAAGTAGGGTCAATCGATTTTAGCTCGTAACTCTAGTATATTTCTTGGAAAAGTATCTTCGGTAAAGCCTGACGGCAAGAATACAATAATGTAAATTATCGCCGTGCAACCATAAAGCGTTTCGAAATCGTTCGGTTTTTATATATTATTACAACTTTTTATTGGACACAGATCACTTTACAACCCTCATAATACTTAATGTTCACATTTTAACATATATATATTTGTATGTTCAACTTTATATGTAAATCGGTGGACATCAGACGTGCTATAATCAAAGCTAAACAGATGGGAGTTACATTTAATCGAGTCATCTCAGCCATCCCATCGTGCCTTAACTTAATTTAACTCCCCCGATCTCGTATATATTAGCATATAAGAGTCCATAAGATCGTGTACACAAGCGTAAGCGCGTTAGTTTATCGATGTATCGCTGCTTCCAGGCAAGTATATATACCATACAAAAAAATCTGTCACACTACATTCGATGTCACTGTTAAATATCAAAGTTGAATAACATTTTGTTATTTTTAACTTTTATATTATTATGTGTGTCAAAATGTAAGTCAATCTTTTCCTGTGGTTAATTTCAAAGTAAATGTTGTTCATATTAATGTGTGCATTTAGTAAATAATCAATTAAATTTGAGCCAAATTTGTAATAATAAACTTTCTTGAGTTGAATTATTTAACTCTCCACAATGTCTTAGTTAAATTAATGATATATATTGAGTAGGAGCAGTGGCGATCTATAAAAATAATTAAAAATAACTCAAATTAGATATATAATTTAACATTGTGAATTTAACGATGTGCTAATTAAATCTCCAAGAGTGCCAGGATATTTACATAACGTTATATCGTGACAGTTACTACTCGTTGGATCTTTAAAAACTATGATCACAGTTTCGTTATTAAACACACGGTATTCTATTTACATATGTATATATAAATCGAATAAATTGAAAATTTGAAATATTTAATAAATGTTAATAGACGAAAAGCATTAAAATTGAGTTATGAAATACTCGTATGGGACCGAACTCGCTCTTTTTGCTTTGTGGCGAGAGCTGAAATAGAAGAATGTCCAATGAAATTAATATCGCTTTGTATCTAATTATACAGGGTTTGGTATGTGATATAAAAACTTTCGCGCAACCGCGCTCAACGTAATTATTCGTTTTTCCATAGCGCAACTCATAAGCGTTATGTTTAATCATCCGCTATTAAGGGTATCCCGCGGAAGGGCGAGATTTTATGAAGGGGTGCAAACAATTTCAAATTTCTAACCCATCCCGACGTGCCATCCGTCGCGATCCCTTTATGTTCGACATTCCTGACATACCCCTCGCTTCACAGCGTTTAATTATGAAATATGTGCTTAACACAATGAAAGATATCATCACCGATAATTCATCGCGGCTTAAATATGTGGCGTAATTACGTGGTGCTGGAGATACCGCATCGCGCCGTGGAACCGTTCCTGCTCGTCTTCCGGGCAGTTTCGTTCGTTCGTTTCGATTCAGCGTTTCGTTCACAAAGAGTGGCTCGAAATCGCGTTCTGTACACATATGACCGTCAGTTCTCCATGCTCGCGCAACGTAAATCGTTTCGAAAAAGAGACGAAGTAGCCTTTACGCCCTGCCCGACTCACTTCTCTGCTTCCTCGTTGCGATTTTCCAAAATGTCCTACCAAAGTGTTTCGGATTTCATTTTCCGTTTTACGTTCGCAATACGCCGCTGTACTACACCAGAAGCTTTGGTTGCTTCTGTCGGTTGGCACTCGCACAATACCGGCCGTTTCGCTCTTTTATCCGAGAGAATTACGCATTTCGCGTGTATCTATCACGAGTCACTGCTTCCTTTTACCCCCTTTTTTATTACATTCTAATTCGCAATTTTTCTACATTGGATGTTGTGTACACTCCGATTTTGTGCATTTGGCAATAAAAAAATTAAGGTTTATTAATTTTGTTTATTATTTTGTAATAGTAGAAATTATTTTTAATTAAAATTGAAATTTCTATTTATTATAATATATTAATTTTATTTGAAAATTAAATATGTAATTTATGACTTTTCCCAATTTTTTTGTTACGTTGCATAAAAAATGAAAAGATATATTCGGACTGGTTTTTTCTCATCGTTTATTAAATATAATGCTGGTCATGAACGTATTTGTTACGCTCCGATAAACACTCTGACATCCTAACTTATTGCCTGAATGGTCAATTATCCGTGACCGCAAAAGAAACTTAAAAATTTTCTTATGAGTACGGGACAATCCTGCGAACAACGCTTGATCGATTATTCGGTCTGTTACATACTTCAAAAATACTGTAATTCGTGTAGGAAGGGTGGCGCGTTCGAGAAGGGTTGTTACTCGACCGTTTAATTATAATTGCAAGAACAATGGCTCATACATTACCTTTATATCGTGAACGCATTTCCGCAATTAGGTTGCTAAAAAATTGAATACGTATTACCGCGCTTCCGGTGAGGCGCTACATTTTAAACACGCACCCGTAAAACCTTTTAGGATATCATTTTCCGGCGAGAAAACGTAAACTTATGCCTAAAGGGTCTTCCCCGACGTAGTCGGGGTAGTCGGTGGAAGAGAAGGTGGACTAGTCGCAAAGTTAGTAATCTTGTAAATCCACGAAGACCAAGATCGTGAATAGGCGTCTTTCTGCCTAGGATAAGTTCCTTGGTAAGTTTTGCCAGGATATTTTCTCGGCTTTCTTCTTCGAGGAGCGCCGCTGTGTTTTTGCTGTCTCTTGTAAAGCCCGCGCTTCTCCACAGCGTACTTTCTCACTCGTATAAACACGATAAACTTTTGCGGCGAGTAATTACTTGCGGCAACGCCACGTGTTTTGCGAATGAATCGAGTGGAGGCAGAGTTGGGGGACCGTCGTAATAAATAGAGACTTTAGAATGGGTGTTAACTTAAGTCGAAGGAGCACCGTTTCGGAGCTATTCTCAGGGTCACGACTTCGCGCGCAATCACGGCCTCCCCCGTATCGATTTCAGCAATTTAAAGCAGACGCGAAGAGAAAGTGGTAGTACGCGGCTTAAGTGGCTGTCGCGACGACAATCGCGCGAACGTACTTTAATTACGCATTAATTCTAGTTTGAGCGCCGTTAAGATCGGGCTCTCTCGAATTACGCCGTCTAGTCTTTACTCTTTCTCCCTCCCTCTCTCCCTCCCTCTCTCTCTCTCTCTCTCTCTCTCTCTCTCTCATCTGTCTACCTGCCAAATTATACCTTCGGGAGTCTTAACTTTAACATTGCTCAGTGTCCTTCTTGTTCTTGTTCTTCTTCTTCTTCTGCTTACCCGACTTCTCATCTTTGCGATTGCATTGTTAAGCAAGTTTCTCGCTTTCGCTCTTCCCTTGCAGATTACTCGGTACGCTCATAAATGTGGTCGTACCTCAAGGTCGACAATCGCGTTCTGCTACAAGTCACGCAACGAAATGAGGGAGTACGAAGAAAGCGCTAATGACAGAACTGATGGAAGAGAGTAAACGTATGGAATGTCGAAAGAAAGATTTGCGTACACGACGAGTGGCATTAACTCCGGATAATTAGGGAAGTTTAATTATTAGTATGACCGAGCATTAGTAATTTCCGTTTTCCTGCTTTCTATATCGGAGATAGTATTTAATTAAATCTATATTTTAAATATTGTTATTATGTAATGCCAACGAATTGAGTTTTCAGATTACGCTTATGTGAATGATGAAATTACATACTTATTCAGAATGTTAATAATTTATATTAATTTTATCGTTTCTTTTTTAAAACTTTACGCAATACACGCATTTGTGTAATTTAACTCCCCACCGGCAATGTAAAATTTTTGATCATAATTTACAAACTGCAATGGGTCGTACAGATCTACAGTAGAATTTTTGTATTGTTTTCAACTAGGTATATAAAAATCTGACAAATTCTTATATAGCTACTTATAAAATCCTAATTTTTTACAAGTTTTATTAGAAGTCGGATTGTATGTATTTATTTTTTAGAAATTTAAATGTAAAAGTTTTGAAATGGCTCGTGAATTTTGGTTAAAAGTTTACAACTTTTATATGAGAGAAAAAATCCTTTTATGCTAGAATACTTGAGAGGGTATATGTACTTTAGAAAAAATAATAATGATGTTGATTTAAAAAAGTTGAATTATTTGAGTACCAGGAAGTAAAGATTATTATGTATAAAAAATTAAGTATTTTTTAGTCAAAAAAAATATTTTTATAGCAAAATAATTAAATCCTTTCAATTTTAATCAAAGATTTGCCATTTAAGATATAGTACATAGTTTTTCTATCATTAGATCAATGACAAAATGAACATCTTTTGTGTTTCTTTACTCTAACAAATCTTTCTGGAGAAATTTCTTTTTTAGCTTTGACTAATTTCGTGAATTATGTGTGTTTGATATACTTTCAGAGATTTAATTGATTTTTTGCAATTAAAATTAGTGAAAAAAAAGATACAAAATACTGAAAAACTATTTTAAAAATAAAATATATATTTATTGAAATTATCATCAAAAGGATATAAACACGAAAAAGAATATAAATTTTTTATTTGTATAAAATCAGAGAGATAACTGAATATTCTTGTACATACAATATTTCAATATTATCAAGTTTTTTTTTTTAAGGAAGCGATACCGAAACCTGTTTATTCATTTTCTTAAAATTCATTATAACAAATTATCGTATATCTTAAAAAATTGTCGATAAACGGTTAATCTTTTCATTTATGCGCGAATTTTTTATCTTTATTTTTATTTAATTTTTCAAATAAAATCCATGGCAACTTTAATAACAAGGAATTATTATATAAATTGATATTTCCAAAATTACTATGTGCAATATTGACGCCTGAAAGTTTAAAGCAGCGCCTGCGGTCCGCCAATTACAGCTCCCACATTGTTGCGCGCCAATATATTTCTATACAATGTGCTCTCGAGAGTCGCGCGCATATTTCTATTACACTTCATATCCGTAGGAAATTGAATCTATCTACCCATATGTCACCGGTAGTTGTCCGTTGGACGAGTCTTTGGCTCGCACAGTGGAATTGCCCCTGCAATGATTCCGTCATTGATTACTGCCACATTACGTTGCATGCAGATAGGTATACACACATACACACATGCACGCACACGCACGCACGCACGAGCGCGCGCGCGCACACACACACACACACACACACAAAACGTATGCACATGTGTGCATGTAAAGAATGTCTTTATTTATGCAAAATCTCCATCATAATTTAATAATGTATTTTTAAAAAATTAATACCTGAAGACCTTATGTAAACAATGAAAAATCAAATAATTTTTTTTTATTGTTCTTGATCAAAGTTAGTCATCAAGAGACACGGTAGTGTAGCTAGCGTGAGACCGCCCCGTGTCTTTACGGGAGCCGGCAAGTTGCGAACATTTGAGATTATCGGATCATTGGGAATACTCAGAAATTGATCGATTCCGAGTAGTCTCAATGGACAACTTAGATTTAAATTATTTTTTTTAAAAAGGTAATAATTTTATATTATTTACAAATAATTTATTGGATGTATAAAATAATTTTACAGCAATATCTATTTGCTCAATGTATTATTTATTTATTATAAGTGCAAGATACGTGCAATATTTGTAATTGATCTCAAAATTTAATGTGTTTAAAAAGAGTACATTCGTGTTATAAGTATAATAAAGATCATAGTAAGTGCATAATTTTATAGATAAAGTGATTTATAACAGTTCCTTTACGATGTTAATAATAGTTATCCTTCAAGACCTTCCTGTAAGAAAATTAACTTTATGTACGAAGTCCTAGAAATTATTAAATTATTCTTAAAGATCTTTTACAAAGCAACGTTTAAAAATAATATTTTAACGTTCAAAAATAATATTCATAACTTACACCGATGCACATTTCATGTTTTTTTTTTAAATTAAAGACAAACTA
This sequence comes from Trachymyrmex septentrionalis, assembly GCF_001594115.1. Classification (NCBI taxonomy): domain Eukaryota; kingdom Metazoa; phylum Arthropoda; class Insecta; order Hymenoptera; family Formicidae; genus Trachymyrmex; species Trachymyrmex septentrionalis. The sequence continues at coordinate 1,038,307 of NW_017305408.1, read as the reverse complement.
GTATATATAATAAACAATCTGGAGGTATATAATCACATTCATCATTGCCATATCCTAACAACCGAAATATTTCTCTCTGTAACATTCAAATTCTCTATACATAAAAGTAATAGTGATTTTTATTTATCAATATTATATCATAAACATAATATTTTAAACACAGTATTTAAACATAAACATAATATTTTATCATAAATATAATACAAATTAGACAATATTATTCATTTACTCATTTTCATAGTATTTAGTCCAAAATATTAATTTTAATAAATAATTGATACAATTTCATACAATTTATTAAAATTGTTTTAAACTTCTAAAATTTTATGATATTAGTTTCTATATTCATGTTGAAAAAACACATATTTTAAATATAATCTTCAAACTTTTATTATATACATAAATACTAGATTATCTTAAATATAATTTTGTCGTATAAACAAATTGTATAATAAAACATTATTATTTATATGTACTTTTTTTAATTCCTTGTTGTAACATATATTATTTTCTATATTCTAGTAATAAACATAACTTCTAAGTGTAATTTAGTTTTATATAATCCTTACTACAATCTTTATTATATAATTACAGCTTTCAGGATAAAAGTCTTCTGGATCAAGTATCTAATAAAAAAAGTAAAAGACAGAAGATTAAAAGAAGTTTATTAAACTTTTTAGATAATTTAGCTGATAATTTTGAGCACAAAATTAATAAAATATGTTAAATAAATAGTAAATTCTAATTTGTGAGTTTGAACTAACATTTTCTGCAGATTAAGTATCCAGAAATTCGTCCTTCTAATGTTTTAGTGTCACATTTTTCAATACAATTAGAAGTTCTTAAAGTGCCATTGCAATTATTACTTTTTTAACGTGTCATAAATGTTATTTAGAACAATATTATTTTTATAAGAGAGAGAGTAGAGTAAAATAAATGTACATATATAATATAAATGTGTACTAGGATGAGCAATAGCCAAATAACAGTTGCTAAAACATAATATTTCAAATAACTTCAAATAAAATAAAAACATACATTTCAACTAGAACATTCGGTCAATAACAGTGTTGTTATAAATATAAGATTACATCCTAAATATATTATTGTAATATATTATTGTAAATATGTTATATATGCAAGTTATACTAAACGACTGTAATTGCATATAATTAATTCAGTTGCAAAAAATAAAATGATAGTACGCAATTTGATATACGAAGCAGCAAAATTTGTGAAGATTCTTGTGAATATATCATGAATAGGATGACTAATGCAATCAGATAGTCTTTTTGGAGTTGCTAGCATATTGTACTTTCTTGCTTTCAATAACGTATCTTACACCTATAGACATGTGCGATAACAGAGAGATGAGCAGGTTTTCGTTAAATTGCGTATTATCATTTAATTTTTTGCAATTGAATTAATTATATGTAATTATAGTCGTTTAGTATAACTTGCGTATATAATCGTTTAGGATGTAATCTTATATTTGTGGTAACAACATTGATGATGACCGAATGTTCTAGTCGAAACGTGTATTTTTATTTTATTTGATATTATTTGAAATATTACGTTTTATCAACTGTAAATCTGGCAATTGCTTATATATCCACATTTATATTATTTAGTTACAAATGAGCTTTATATATTTAGTTTTATCGTATATAATATACTCTAATCTTTATGAACCTGGCACCCGACTTTTCATAAATTAAATTTTTTTATACAAAAATACATTCTAAATATATATATATTCTAAATAATATATTCTAAATATACGTTCGTATATTTTCAAAGTAAATAGAGAGAGAGAGAGAGAGAGGGGGGGGGGAGGGGAGAGAGAAAGAAATGTAATATATTATACTAAAATGTTCATCTTTTTTATAATTTTATCAAGCTTTTCTATTTACGGAAGATATTTTTATTTATTTTTACTGATATTATTTTCTTCCGTCACGTCGATAATTACATTGTAATAATAAAAACTGTTTGTAATAAAAATTTCTATAGAATTATTGTGTATCAATTTGTGGTACTATTATGATACATCAATTTACATATACATACATCTTTTGCAACAATCATTCTGATGAGGGTCAAGAACAGAAATACGGAGAATGCCTTCATAGTTACTGTATGCCAAGCGCAATGATTTTATACTTATAATCAAAAAACACTAAATTTCTGCGAAGTGATACTCTTTCGAGTAAAAGCAATTGACTGAAATATTTTGTTATGCGTTTCGACTTACATATTACAAACTCCTTTATAAAGAAAATTGCTGTATCTTATCATTTTTTGAAATTTGTACGAAAATTATAGTATAAAATTACTGTTGCTAAACTTTTAAAAATAGTCATTTTTTTATCGCTAGTGAATACTGTGTATTTATATATTTGCTATCGCTCGTGAATGTTCGGACATTCGCATAAATTTTATCGAATTGTCATGGAAAAAATTAGGACATTATAAAAGCATTATTAGTGTTATTATTTTATGTACTTTATTTTATATACTATACTTTTATTTTTTATATACTATGTATTTATTTAGGATACGTGTTCATTTTTTATCAGCATTGATATTAATTTTTTTTATACATAGTTACATTTTTTAAAATATTTTAAATACAATAGAACTGAAATATATTATAACACACACACACACACACACACACACACACACACACACACACACACACA
>NW_017305408.1:1032232-1035454 GCF_001594115.1 Trachymyrmex septentrionalis | reverse complement strand
TGTGTGTGTGTGTGTGTGTGTATGCAGGGTGTCCCATGACCGCGAAATATTTCGGCTGTAGAACCGGATTAAACTGAGTTGGAAAATCGAAAAGTCCTCTACCATTTTGCGATATTCGCAATTGCTAACAAGATATTAATAACTAAAAATTGTTGAATATTCATTTCCCTTTTTAATGAAAAATTTAAATATTTGATTAGTTTACTTAAAAAAAGATTATTGAATCTAAAATTTGTTTTAGAAATTAAATTTAATTAAATTTGCATTAATTAAATAATTGATTAGTTATTGAAAATGAAATTATCGATTTTAAAATTTATTTTAAGAATTAAATTTAATTAAGTTTGTATTATTAAAGTTTATATAATTAACTTAATTATGTAAAAATAATATAAGATAAGATAGGTACAATTTTGAACATAATACAATTCTGAACGAAATATTTTAATTAAATTTTCGAGATTTAAGTTTAGCTTTTTCCTATTTAATGGTTTCGTTGACACAATGAGATTAAGGTTACCAAACTCGAATCTCGAATTGAAATCTTATTTTATTCAAAATTGTATTATGTTTGAAATTGTATCATTTTACTCTATATATAAGTTTATTTTTTCCTCAAAGAAGTGAAATTGTATGATGTTACTAAAACAAAATAAATATGATTTTTTTAAATATTTTTTACAAATATTAAAAAATAATTTCATGTATTATTATAATTTTTTATACCTATTTTTTAAATATATTTTTGTTCGAGCATTAAATTAAAAAATATTAATCGATCGTATTTCATTTAATACTATATATATATACACATCACTCAGATAATATTATAAATATCAATGTTTCGTGGTATTTCCAATTATGTTATCTGAAAATCGCAATTGTTTGTAAAATGCTTAGTAAAAAGTACAAATAATTACATTTTTATATATGTATAATAGATTTAGAAAACATTTTTCTTTTAAAAACTCATTTTATTATTTGCTATTTTTTTATTTGTGAATATTTTTTGTCTTGTGTTTAGTTTTTTTGATTGCTGCAATCTGCGCTGAATATTTTTTCTTATATGTAGTATCCTCTCATATAATCAATGTTACTAAAATGTGTGTTAATAATAATAACTCCATATACTCCTCTTTTACGAGTTTTATGTATGTTATTATATTTTTTGCTCGCGTATGTAACAAAGCGTGTCTATTAAGCTAACACAGCCACTTTAGCACAATCGAATAAAACTTACACAGAAATTTCAAGCGACGGATAATTGTACACTTTTCAGAGTTGAATAGTATCACTAATTTGATTTAACCGTCCATTTCATGAAGCAATGGATCCGTGTTGTATTAAAAATAAAAAAACTAATAATGAAGAAGGGTCACTGAGAGGATACGTAGTATTAATCATAATACCTTTATGTACCTTTGTACATTTATAAATATTCTGCATGGATATCCAATACAATTTTTACACAGATCCATTACCACAAAGTAAAATAATTTATTACCCACGATATGCAGCAGAGGAGTTAAAATTACGATTAACTAAAAATACAAACATTATACACACGCACTCCAATTATAGTAGTACTTAAAATAATGAATATTTTAACATACAATTGTTACACACATAAAATTATACATAATGAGTGCCTACAAGATAAAAATGAAACGATAAAATAATAATTATCTCATAGCTTCTTCGACTGTTGCCCTCGGTATCTCTCCTAGATTTCGTCCTCCTCTCAGAATGCCAGAGTCATCAGATTTATCGTACTCACAACACTTGCAAAAACACATGAGAATAATTATGATCGCGCGATACTTTGCACGTTACCGAAGTTAATCAAACGCGACGTGCAATGCAACGCGCACTTTATTACGTTGCGACAAAAAAAAAGTATAAAAACTCTTATTTGAGACTTGTTATATTTGGATAATTATATATAATATTTTGTCTAAAAAATAGTGAGCAAATTGTTTTTAGTAATCAATGACCGTTAAATATCATAATGAAACAACCAGTTATTCCTGTCAATATTTTTCTTATAATATTTATGTTATCTCTGGACGATGAAGATTAAAGTAAGATGATATTTATTGCATGTACAAGTGTGAAATAAAAATAAATTAGTCGTGAAGTCGAATAATATTCGTATAATTTATCTGCCAAGAATTTGTGATAAAATTTTTATAAAGCAGTCTCTATGTAATCCGGTTTCGTGTCTATAAATGCGCTCGCAAGTCATGCAAGAACGATCGCTCGCTTTGCTGCGATATCAAGCGCGTATTATTTATCCCCTTTTCTGCTTTCGTGAATCTTTTCTGCTTTGTCGCTACTACGTGTTTTGTGCGAGAGTTACGAAATACTTGGAATATTATGACGCAACGACGGAATTTATCAGAGATTTCTGCGTGCGTGCTCGCTGGTAGGCACGTCAAGTTTTCACGGAGCAGAAACAACGTCGCGTCTCGCGAAATAGCAGCGTCCACGAGATCCTGTCCTCGATCGAACAAGGCCAAGGATGTAGACAACGCGGCAATCGGAGTACACGCATTTAAATGTTGCGTTCGATCCGCCTCATGCATTATTTAGTTTAGGTTGGCGACGCGTCCGTTTCGTGCAACGATCGGACTGTCGCGTCGCGTCGCGTCGCGTCGCGTCGCATCGGGTCGCGTCGACGCCGGAACTACGTACGGGACGCGCCATTCGGAAATAAACGTACACGTATAGATGCATGTACGTTCTTGTATATCTGTAGGTGTATAGTGCGCACGTGTGTCAACTAGGGTGGCCGTTCACGAGAATGCATTATAGATAGCCGGGTCCTCCATAGATCAGATCCAATTCGCACTTCTGCGGTGACCATCCGAATACATCCCGGTATATCCAACGACGACATACGTCGCGAGATCCGGAGCGTGCTGTGCTTTTAATCGAATGTAATTATGACGAACGGCGAGCGCAGCATATCGAGAAATTGACTCGGTATTTCCTGATAATTCGATTCAATTCGCTTCGATCGTGCGTTTCCGTCGAAGCTCCGGCTCTCGTTCCAGATCAAATTGAGCTTGATAGAGATTATTAGAAAACTGTCGCGAAGCTCGTCGGGCTCCGTTTATTGTTTTTATCGACTCGATCCTTCTTTTTCTGAGACCAAGGAAAAATTGCTACCTATCGCGTGCGTTTCGAGCATTGGCGAAAATTGGCAAACTACCGAATATA
>NW_017305408.1:1018096-1032132 GCF_001594115.1 Trachymyrmex septentrionalis | reverse complement strand
TATATATATATATAGATTTTTTTTTTTCTGATAAGCGAATCGATGTCGATGATATCGGTATGTATGTCGTCGACGGTGACTAACGGGGGAGGAGCTTACGCGGCTCTGATTTACAAATTACAAAATCCCTTGGGGTACATGGCCGAGTTAGATCGGACAGGAGCACCGCTTGCTTTTCAGGTCCCTGTCGTTGAATTCAATCTAAAGTTCGGCAGAGTCGTAAGAATTCCGCCGCAACTCATTTCCCGTTCTTCGCATACCTATATATCCACGCGGACGGGGACAACGTCAAAATTGCCGCGTAAAACTGATCCCGAGTCAGATTCCGACGAGTGCTCGAGGAGAGGTGTCGTACAAGAACAACCGAGTACCCCGGAACACCCGCTCACTTTGAACTTTTCAGCGAGTTGTAGAATACCGATCGAACAAAAAAAGAGACGAGAGCTTGGAAGCAGTCGCGGGCGGTGGGGAAAGGGGGAGTAGGAATGAAAGGGATTCGGAGGAGAACGGTAAAGAAGGAGAGTACAGATAAAAAGTTTTATTCTCTTCTCGCGAAAGTGGCATCGAGTTAATTGGTAGATTAAACATGGTCGCGTCTGTTCGAGCGGGAAACTTTGTCGATTGAGTCGATATTGTCAACACGAGCTTAGTTCTTGCCGCGCGCGAAATTAGGCCACGCTCTTAAAGATCTTCGTATTATTATTATCCGCGGTATAAAAATATAATATTCTATTTAATCACGTAAAATATTTTCTCCCCCTCTCTCTCTCTCTCTCGTTGTCCGAGATATGAAACCAAGTTTTCTCTTGCACGCCACAATATCGCGTTTCACGACGCGCTATATTTCTCACGTAGAGTTTATCGGAGTGATAATCGTTCTCTGAGAAAAATGAATTATAAAACGGCGCACGCTTTCGCGATTTTTAACGTCGCGTATACCTCTTTCAATTTCGTTCCAATTATACACAGCGTGTAATATTAATAGCAATAAATTTTTTCTCCAATCTCTGCAGAAGGATCTTTTTCTCAGTTTGCATAAATGAAGAAAATGGAACGAATTATGAAAATTAACACGCAAATATGCGACCTTTTCGCTCCTTTGTGCTCCGCGTGCTGCGACGTAATCCAAAGTTTGAATCCAAGCGAAGGAACTATTCATCGTACACTAGTCGCTGACAATTCGTTACGCCCGAAGAGAGGGCGGTGAAGGAGGCCTCACGAGGGGCCTTTATTGTTAGGTGTCGTATATGGTGAGAAATAGCTTGCACGAGTTCACGCCGTGCTTTTTTTCGGCCGCGCTCTTAAAGGGAGGGGGGAGGTTGAGGACCCTCTCCTCCTGTTTCTCTCCATCGTCGACACGGTATATTCGAAACCCGGCCCTCTTTCTGGAGTGCTTATTAATTCGGCACACTCTCACCTCCCGTCGAGCAATAAGCGTAAAACGCCAATTCATATTCCCTGCCTTATATACCCGTTGCATGGGACAAAAGTGCGCCTGGTCTGCAAAGGGAAATGTATGGGGCGTAGCCTAACCCTTTGATCCTGGCCACGTGTGAGTGTCTATGTGTACGTGTCTGTGTGTACGTGTCTATGTGCGCGCGCGTACGGTCGTTTAAGAGACGTCGCAGTGCGCGGCGCGAAACCCACATTATTTTCATCTTAGCCGATCGTTCCTTGATGCCGTCGATTCATTCAGCGCGACTTAATAAGGCTACGAGAGAGGAGGCGAGAGCCGGAGAACAAGGGAACAAAAATTCCGGCACGTCGACGGATAATATTCTATTCGGCGCAAAAAATTTTTCCCCCAAATTCCATCGGGTATCCAAGGCCACTGCCGCCCCTCGAATCCGAGTAAGGGACCATTGTTCGAGTGAGTTTCCTACGAGATAACTCTCATCAAACGTCCATTATTACGTAGCTCTTACTTCACGGGCTTTCGAAAACCAATCTGATATCGCGGTTGGTCGCGATAAGAAGATAGCTTCGTCGCGCGATTCCGAGAGCGTGAAAGAGAATGAGTCACGATAAAGAGCGGTGAAAAGAAAACGACGGAAAGAGATGGAAAGAGATAAATGGAAGAATGAGAGAGAGAGAGAGAGAGAGAGAGAGATGAAGAGAAAGCAGGGTGATTGCACAGGGATGGCCTGATCGAATCTCGTTAGTTTCACGTCCTCTCTAATTGGTGCATCGATTATACCAATTATCGTTTCCTACTCGAGAGATTAGCTAATTGCGAGTGTCTCCCTTACCGTCTCACTCTTTGGTCCCCGTTGGCGCGGCCGACATTGTCGATGCATACTCGTACGTGCGTGTGTAACTGCGCCGGCCATTGAACGTGATGTGCAATGGCGTACGGTGTTGGTTCCCTGGGAGAACGAGAGGCACGCGAAGGGCTTTTTTGGGCCGGAGTGGAGAGCGAATGCATTGTGAGACTGAGGTATTCATTCATTGGTATCAGGTAACTCGGCTGAGGCCTCTGGACTTTGTTCCTGGAGTCAGCATAGAGGCTCGATCGACGAAAATTCTTCTTTTCTCGACAAATCGATGGCGCCACAGAGAAAACGAGATATGTTGAAAAAGACAAGAAATGATCAAAAAAATCGATCGATTTACCATACACGCAGTTGCTTTGTCTTTTTTTTTTTAATCTTTCCTCCTGTTGTGTATCTATACTAAATATTTTCTTGAAATCTCTTCTCTAACAAGGATAATAGCGTTTGGCAGAGATCGAAATATACAAAAGGAATATTACTGAAGATTTTTTTTTTCAGTTAGGGACATATCTGATATCATGAATTATTTTTAGATTTTTTTATGTTTTATCGTTTTAAAAAATTTTAATAATAAAAAATGAAGATTTTTGCATGTAATCTCTATACTCCAACTAGGACATTTGTACACCTACATGCAAAGTCTATGTTTTTGTATGCTTACGGTCGAGCACAGTGAACCGGTTTAGCCATCCGTAGTGGTCCAGAACCTACAGGTAGTTAACCGCGCATAGCCCACGCGGTTTTTTTCATCTTGCAACTGTTCGATGCCACTGGCGATAGTGCAAGTCTCTACATAAGGAGTATAGCTTGTATCGTACTAACTTTTGCACGCGTGGGCGTTTATTATTACAGATACTACCCACAGAGTTTGAAAACTTGTTTTATAGATGTACAAAAGAAAATAATATGTACTTTTACAAGTACATACAAGTTCGTTTAGTCTGAGAACATTTATCTTTGTGTGGGAAAATATAATTTTACTTTCTCTAATCTAACATTGTTTGGTACATGTCGTACTTCTTATTTACAGTTTTATTATTAATTTATTACTTATTCTTTCTCAATTTCACGATATTACCAACAATATCGATAGTTGCGAATTTTCGTAATGTTATCTAAGGGGACTATTAGTGAGAAATCTTGACCGGCTGATAATTGATTTTCGAATGAAACGTAATACGGAATCTCCATCGAGAATAAACCATATCTACCTGTCGGCGAGGGTTTCCAAAGTAGCTCTCTTGTATCGTCTCTGCCTTAGCGCTGCAGGTCATTAACTCTCGATCGTGCAAACTTCTCGAGCATAATGATCTCACCCAGAGCTGCAAGATCCGGTTACCTCCCTGCCCATATTGTTTTCCAGATCCGTTTGCGATTCATGGAAGCACCGCTGCTCCTTACAATGTTTCTCCTACGGCGCTCTTTTGGTCGGTTCGAATTACGTTGTAATATTCGCTAATATATAACATTTTCAGACAAATTTAGCTTATATATATATATATATATGCTTGAATGGATCTGCTGGTTTTGTACGAAGATCTTCATTTAAAAAAGAACTGGTCGATATGCGTGCTGTTTGATCTGCCCGCTATTCCACATGTTTTGCACAGAACGCAGTTATTTCTCATTTGTGCCGATAGTGAGTTTACAAAAGCGGGTCCGTATTAATTACCGATTGCCGTTGGCCTTTATTGTTGCCCAATATTTACCTCCTCGCTCGATGTCGAGCGCGAACGTCCATGGAGCTGTCTGGCCCGGTCTGTGTACTTGTACTTGTATGTTTGTGAGGCCAACGGGCGAATCCGAGAGCGGGGTTTGAAGGTTTCGGGGATTGAAGGATCGGCGGCCTGGTAACCGTAGAAAGGGGTGGCTACATGCGATTTTACGAGTCGACGGGAGAAGGCTTTGTTCTATTCTCATACGAAGCCCTCCCTCGCGCGTCCCGAATTGCCGAAGGCTACTGAAATACGTTCGGAAGCTGCCAGACCGCTCAGAATCTATCCACATTCGTGTGAAAGCCGTCGATTTCCCATGCCAGACACAATTTTCAAACACTGCTGATAGTTAACGCGTATATGTTATGTGGAAAGACGTCGAATTATCGACAGAGGATCCAGGACAGAGGTCCTGGTTATATTCATTGTTGCTGTCAATTTCTTTTATTTTTATTTACATCATAATTAACCCTCTGTTTACAATCTGGATCTTTTCGGCACAAGCAATATTTCACTTTCAAATTTCTTCGGAATAGGAAGTTTGCTTCCTTTTCTTCAAATATTTTGCAAAAAATTATTTGGTAATGTAATAGAAAGGTTGAAAAATAACCCTGAATTTTTCCTCATTTTTCGAAAGACTAGAACAGTAAAAGAGAAGAAAGAGTTGGACGGAGAGGATTATAAGTTATAAATTATAAGAAATTGCTTAAAAGATATTTAAACAAAAAATTATTAACACGTTTCACATTTGTATTCAGCTTTGTAGCAGTATAAGTTGTTTTTTTTTTATTACTCTAACGTATAATTGCTAATCGTTTGGCAACAATGTAACGTATGCTTATTACCAACGGATAAAATGAACATTCGATGACTACGCTCTGCTTTTTTTCTTCTTCCACGAGATCGAAGTTTCGGATAATGAACGCGTGCATTGATCGCCATTGGCACCATCGGTTCCAACGTGACTGTATACCGGCGGCGTCGAGAAACTCGAGTTCCAATTGAATAGTTTCTTTAACCAAAAACCACCGAACTTTCTCATTATGCCGAGTTGTTAGCTCGTAGTTCGGGCCGAGTTTGGCTTAGCCAATGAGGCCATTCCGAACGTAGTTCTCCCTGCGTCGCCGCGAATCCCCTTGGCTCCTTCGGTGCGATCTGCTCAGAAGCTGCTTACAACTTTTCCGTGTGCTACTTTAAAACTGAACCGTGTACGGTGCATACAGGCGCACATGGTCTGCTCGGCTTGACTATCACGCTCGTTCCTGAATTCGCCCAGCGAAGGGTTTTTCCTCTCTCTGTCTCTCTCTCGCTCTTTCTCTCTCTCTCTCCCTCCCTCCCTATCTTTCTCTCGAACCATACCCAACGGATTATCAGAAAAGTTCCAGACCACCAGCCGATAGGTTGGTTTAAACGAATCGCCTGTGTCTTTAAGCTCTAAATCGGAGGACAAGCACGCGCATTAAAGTTTGCGCGGCTTAATGCTGCGCGCTCCGTTAAACTTGGTCCGCGAAAGCGCGCGCACGCTCGCTTATCCGCTATCAGCGGGGGGAGGGGGGGGACACGCGCGGAATTGCTTTCGCGATCGTGCAAGAACGCGGAATACAGATGTCCCGCTAATTGGGTTGCGATGCCGGCGACGAAGATAACTATCGCCGACCGGGGCGTAGACATCGATTATCGAGTTTAAGCAATCGAGTTCCTTTGCCTGTTCTGTCTCGCTTGTTGGACGCTTTGTTGGACGTGGGTTAGGAGATAGGCGAGATCGAACGAAACGCCTCGGAGACTACGGGGGAGGGGGAGGGGGTGGATAACCGGAAAGGCAGATCATAGTCTCGAGAGATAATTAGCGCGTTTGACGACTGAAGACTCGACGACTTTGCTACCTTTGACCTCGTGACGAATCGATCGCATTGCACTGTTCCGTATAGAGTGCGACCGGAGCCTCCGGTGCTCCGCTAATATGGTAATTCTCAAGCGTCTTTAAGCGCTTTAAGCTTTGGGATGCTAAACACCCAGTACTCCACGGATTCACGGTAGTGACCTACCAAAGGTTCCACTTGGGCTTTAACGGCGGAATATTACGAGATCGCCGCGAACATAAAGCTGTCAGCAGTTCATTTTGAATATCTAAAGATATCCATGGTTACTATCCGTGGATTTTGCTTAGATGCATTTAATAAGTATCAAAACGTAATCTACTTCAGATTGTCTCGTATCTTATAATAATAATAATAATAATAATAATAATAATAATAATAATAATAATAATGACGATTTGTTCATTGTGAAAAGAACAGAGAGAAAAGGCATGAAGGTAATGTTAAAATGTCGACATGTACGTAATAGTAACTCTAAAAAGTATTAAAACTAAATTTTTTGTTATTTACTGAAAGAAATTTTGGAAAATTGTGTGAAAAATATTTGCCACGTGCATTGTGTATTACAGCACTATGAATAATAATCGCATTACTTTTAAAACTAAACATTTAATGCATGCAATTATTAATTAATTACATATTAGTAATTTTATACATATTTGATTAAATAGTATATGTTTAATTTAAACCAGTGTTCGCATTGTTGGTATAAAATTACATGTTTAATTAACATGAGCGGAGCTTCCAATGTGCGCATATACAATTGATGAAAAAGTATACAGTGTAAAATATGTAAATTATATGAAGTTCTCCGTAGAAAACATGATAATTCCCGAGTAATAAATTTTCTAGTTTATTAATGTAAAAAAGCTGAAAAAGAAAATAATATTGCGCGATGGAATACAAGAAATTGCAAATAGATATTCATTACTTAACCGGTTATCAGGTATCATTAAACGTTATGAACTTAATTTGAATATTATACAAGTCTATTGACACTTGCAGGATGCTCTTTAAAATATATGAACAACGTGCGTGTTGGCAATCAATCTCATTCATAAATTAGTTATCTCGTAACATGTAAACTGTGAAAATGTTGCAACGTTATTATATACCTGCTATATTATTAAGTGTAATAGTTGATTTTTCCAGCGATTTTTCCAGCGTCACCTGATGAAAACGAGCGTGTTAAATCGATACGGCGCATCGGATCGCAGATAATTCCATGTTGTTATGCGGAAGCGTGCTAAAGAGACGATCGTGTTCGAGTCGCTCCGAAAAATGTCTATCACGGCGGGCGTAATACCGGTTGGATGGCAATGCCTAGTTAGATTACAGACCCACGCTCAGCCCTTCGTCATCTTGTACGGCGTATCGCCCGTCGTTTCCTTCCTTTTTATAATTACATCGACCGCGCTCTCCGGCTTGTCTCTCCGTCGAACAAGATATCGGGATACAGACTGGGAGGGGGGGAGGGGGAGAGGAGATTAAAACTAGCGACAAACACGGAAACGCGGTAAGGGAAGGGAGGAGCATTAACATCCTTCTCCACCTCCTTTTCCGGTCTCGTGCAAGTTCTCGTTACTCATCTAAAAGTAACTTTCATGCGCCACGCACTCTTGGTCTACCGCGCAAAACAGATAAGAAACAGAAGTTTCGCCTGTGATCTCGTGCCGTCGTGCGAAGGGAATCGAAGGGAGAGATTGAGATGGCGAGGGGAGAAAGGGAAGAAGATGGCACGAGAGGAAAGCAGGAAAGTCAATTGCGGAACTGTGTAAGGAGCCACGCACTTTCCCTCCTTGACTTTATCTCCCCTTCTCCGTTTCTCTCGCTCTGCCTTTCCTGTGGCTTAATCCGGGAATATCCGAGATATCGGGAAAATTTTGCCGTCGTCGTGGCAACAATCATCGAAGCGTGTAGTTACACATTAGCCATCTAATTATATCACTGATTGCATGTAAATGAAATGCATTAATGATGATCTCTCCAGTTTTGATGTTTCAGATAATATTATAGTCATTACCAGTAGCCTGCAAAGCTTCAGAATATTATCATTTACGTTTATAATGGGCGCAATATGTGTATATTGTTATTACTAACCATTCTCGATCACATATTATTAAACCGTTTAATCTCATTGGGTTAATGTGCTCTAGCCACTGCATGAAAAAGTGTTGAAGGCATTAATATTCATCGCTCGATGCGATAATCGAATAGCAATGAAACGAGAAAATTAGGATTCTTCGAAGATTTATCGTAGCGTAAAAAGGGAAATTGGCTTAACTAAAAAAGTAGGGTTTTAAACTCTGGGGGCTATTATCTTTTTTTTTTTTCTTTTCCATCGTCAAAGAGAATGATCTTTCTACCGTAAATCCCGCAATTTCGATTTATATGAAGTAAACGGAGTTTACGAGCTGGGATCGAATTCCGTTCTCATTCGCATCTGCTCCTTTACGATGCCACGCTTCACAAGTTTGGCGAGTATTTCGCTTCTATTTTAAATACACGTTACGAACGCAAGCAACGAACGCTTTTTTCCTTTTCGAAAACTGTAGCCACACAAATTCAATATGAAGAAAAACCACGCACCCGCCGAACCTGATTATATTTCCCGTCCATATCTGGAATTCATGATGGTAAACACAAAAATCAGTGTTTAAAATCAACGTTTTCAACGCTCGGCGGATGTAGGCGTAGCTCGAAAAATTTGTCAGGTTTCGTGAAATATCACATTTTCGAGACTGAAAAGAAACAAAGCTCTCGACAGATTGCGGTCCTCGGTCGAGGGGTCCTCGATTTTGGCAATCATCGCGAAATGTTTTCCATGCGTCACTTGGCACACGCTTTCCTTTATCTGCTTTACATATATCTTTTTCTTTTTATATCGTTCTCACGTGTTTATTTTTCTCTCTACGGATATTTGTTTGTGAATGTAATTACGCATCTCTCTCTCTCTCTCTCTCTCTCTCTTTCACAAATTCATTATTTGTGTTTTCGCCGTGCAAAAAATGGAGCTTTGCGATGGGGAACGACTCTACCCCAGCCTCGTAATCTGTCTCGTGTCTCACTCGATTTAGCAGGTCCGGCAATTACTGCCAGCCGAAACTCTGCGTTTTATAGCCGATGCCGGTTCACCTCGTTGCTGCGAAACTACCTGCTTTTGACGTTTCAATGACAGCATGAACGTCAAGAACGAACGTTCGCTAGGCAACGCCGTGAGTTTTTGGGATGGTCCGTTCATTGATTGAAGGGAGCGACGCTAATCTCCGATGTCAAGGTAGCGAATCAGATCTGTGATACTGAGTTCCCCTTGCTTGATCCCTTTCAGATAGACCCCCGCTTTATCATGCGTGCTACTCGTTAAGGTTTTTTGCTTCGACATGATGTGTTATACATGTTACGAAGATTAATATAACTCTGATTTGATTTCATTTATTTGAAATATTTTTAGTTGCCATATAATACATATTATATGCGTACTCTGAATGCAAAAAGTATTCGTAGGAAATTTTTTATATAAAAAGTCTTATTTGTAGAAAATAAACATTAATTAGCAATTTTATACAAATTGAATACTTTCTGTTCTAACAAATGAATTTTGCACGTATCCCTGATTTTAGAAGCCAAATTTCTGTACGAACACTTTTCGAGCATCCAAACACAATACAATGATTAATTTTGGCTTATTTTTTAGATGATATATTTTCTATAATTAATACACACCTTTTTGATATGTATATAATTTTAAGAAACATACAGTCTATTTTATTCTTTATGAATAAATTGTTAATTATTCAGCAAGAAATGATTGTCAATTAAACGTCAGATTGGTGCTGAAATCACTGTATCGATATGGATCCGACGTGAGTTTGACGACTCATTTTTCGCTGGATAATATTTACTTTTTAAAAATAAAGTTTTTTAAAAAAATATTTTCTCTGTACGAATACTTATTGCACTCACTGTACATATGTAATATAAACAATAGAATTGTAATAAATAGTAGAAATATATCTTTGTGCTGATTAAGATTTGAATATTATTCGATAATGCAATCAAGAATATTGAATATTATTTGATAATGTAATGCGAAATGTTATAATTATGAATTCTTATTTTTTTTCCGATAAGTGAAATTATTCCTATAAAATGTTTCAAGAAACCCTTGAAAAATTCAGGTCATTGTTTCGGGATAACAAGTTTTCCGTCTCATCGATAGCGATGGCGAAATTAATCGTACCATTCTTCTCGATGTATACGATCCGAGCGATGGGGGGGGGGGGGGGGTTCGAACTGTGTGAAAAGTTTTCAATATTTCTTTCGTGAACCGGTCAAAAATCTTACTCGCCCAGTGACTCTATGTAGATTGTACGATCGGGCGCAAAAGCCGCGGCACTTTGTCAACGGCAGTGCGAGAGAAGAGCCTTTCCTTGAGAATGCTCGAGCAACCAGTCGGTACGTTATCCTCGATGCCGAGTATCGCCGGCACCGCCAGACGTAAAGGATAACGTAGAGAGTCGTAAGAAAGTCGATTTGGCGATGTGTTACACGTGGCCACCCTCTCGTACGTTGCTCCAGATTCCGCGCCAGCGCGTTTCTCGGAGGGAAAAACGTGCCGAATATAATGCAATGCATAATGTACGGCGTAACAAAGAGTCGCGACGCTTGAGAAGATAAGAGTCTGGCTGGAAGCCCAGCTGGAAGCCTTTCGACTTAATAAATTCAGAATATCGCTCATTCCCTTTAAAGGAAAAATACCGCATGGCCCCTTTAAGGTCCCACCCTCTCTCTTCGCTAGTTCTCCCTCCCCGATCCCCTCTCGGACCCCGCGAAAACGTGGTTATCCATCGATTCGACGTCGAGTGCCGATTGCGAATGAAAAATCGTGCTCCGTAGCTTTCAACTCGATGTGTCGAGCCACTCGAGCGACGATTCCTACGCGCTCGATTAACCGAGTCTCCTGCGCGCGCGGATATCAATTTCCGGCTGCCTGGTGGACGAACACCTTTATTCCCACTTTTATTCGCCCCCTTAAAGGGAGCTCTTGTGAGAATTTTATTCACATTTTTATTTTATTCCTGCGCGAAACACGCGTTTTCTCTAACCCGCGTGCGCGGATTTGCATTTCAACGATCGGCTCTCGGTGTGTGTGTGTGTGTGTGTGTGTGAAGGAAATGAATCTAGCGATGTATTTCGAATTTAATCCCCCCCCCCCTCCCTGTGCTCGCATGGGAATAATTTTGCTAAAGCGATTTTGAGAGCACCTACGCATTAGCCGGAATTATTAGTCTACTTTCGTGCTATGAAATTCCCGACATAATTAAATACTGAAATTTGTCGGGTGGTTTGCGCTTAAGCGAATTCGTTCGCTGTGTTGAAGACAGGTTTAAGGTAATTCTGGTATATACGCCGCACTTAACAAAAACTTAATTTATTTAGTATTATTTGCTATTTTTCGGATAAATGAACTATATCGATAAAAGCTTTGTACTGTCTACTACTGTGAAAAAAATATTAGAAATCCGAAATACTTATTTTTCGTATTAAAAAAAAGAACTTTTAGAAATCCTTGCATTTTTGCCGTATATATCGCATAGGGGTGGGATATTTGGCTACTCGTAGAGGGAGGCGTACGTACGGGTCATAAAAAATTTACAAATAATGCATGTAAATAAGACGTAAAATGACACAATAACTTACAAAATGCGTTTATAAAGTTTTATTAAGGAATAAGAATGATAAATATGTATATGAAGTAATAGATAGTAATTACAATCATCCTACATATATTACCAGTGTTTACATTTCGTGTAATCTGTTTATTGTATTTAGTGCACTGAATCCAATCTGCGCACTTGGTATGCTTTGTGGGCATAAATCTCGTCCGTTAATATCCCAAATAGGTGGGATATACAAGACAACAAACTAAAAAAAGAATAGAAGAGCAAAGCACTTGTATTTTACTATACAACATGCTTTATTATACCTCTATACTTATGTATTACGAAATAATCACTAAGTCTTTTACGCGTCCAACAATAATCATTTTATATAGATTACAATTTGTGATGACGCTACTTGTTACAGTGACAAATCGATTCAACTCTTTTTCACAATAATTTCATTAATATTTCATTAATAATACTAATATAACATAAAGGCATATAACAGAGTATATATAGTTGCGGGAAAATTATCCCCATTCCTTCTATTTTTTCTGACTTCTCTCTCTGTGTGTGCGGCGTAAATCCCAGCGCGGCGTATTCGCCAAAGTTTTACTCTACGTTATGTGTGATATCTCGGATCGTAGCATTGATAGAACATCGTTATACTGTATATACGTTCGACGTATGTAGACTCCTCGTAATTTCCGCAAACGTTTGTAAGAGGCCACAAGTGGGACCTTTCGCGAACTTTTCTCCGCGCACGGCATATAATTACATGTCAGGTAGATTAGAATTTCACGATCGACGCACGCGGCCGCCCATAAAGGAGCCGATGCTCGGAGCGAGAATTCTTCGTCGCTCTCGTCCGGGCACGTGCGTGACTTCTCGTCTCGCGTGATATTCCGTGGGTGTGCAACACGCGTTGGCATAAACGCCGGCACGCAAGCGGCTACGAAAGGTTACGTTTACCTACAGTTAGCCCACAGTATTTTTCCTTCTTCCTCTTGTCGTGCTGCCTCCGCATATTCTCTCTCTCTCTCTCTCTCTCTCTCTCTCTCTCTCTCTCTCTTCCTCTCGTTTTCTTCTTTTTTAACAGTAGGATTGGCCGGATTTAAATGCATCGTTGGCGCTACTCGGCCCTGAAAGCGTGTCACGTCGCCTGGCACAATCGACCGAATCGCTCGCAGTGGACATTACACACGACACGGGGTGTTAATACGGAGATGATAAAAATAAGTTGCCGCGTAACATATACTCGTATACAGCCGCGTAAAACTATAATGGATCGGATACGCGACCTTTGCCGGTTGCTTGAACAACAAATCGTGGATTCGTTTTCGCTACCTCCCTCGTTCACGCTTTTATTTATCCTTTTCGTCTTGCTTCTTCTCCCAGGCTCCTTCTGTCGCAGAAGCACGCGATATCCTCGTCGTCTTCGTCGTCGCAATATTCTTGTATGTACATATATATACACAGCGTTGTATGTACGAGATGCACATCGACGTGGCGGTTGCCTAACGATGTTGAGACGATCGACAAGGTCGATCGTTTAAAGTCGATTATACTCGGGGGTCTATCGAGAGGAGCTAGCCTTGGTCACTGTCCAACTCGATCTCTACGGAACGTCCTCGTTATTCGCGGTTTCTTCGTAGTTCCGATCCGAAGTCGTTAAAAGATCCGCTTGAATATGCACTGGGAAAGACGATGGAATATCTCATTGAAGGATTTGGCAGCATTGAAATGTTCGTGTTACTTTGAAAAGCTTGAGTCATTGGTGTGCTTAATTGTGACTGTCCGATCATTTACTGTCAATGCAGAGTAAACGAAATTTACACATTTAATTAAAGATGCTTGTTAGCATCAAAAAGTTGTTAACTCGCTTGTAAATTTAATACGATCGATTTAATATGATATTATTATATTGTATTATTCTGGTTCTCTTCACGATTGCATTTCAAGACCGAAAAAGGTAGGATTTCTCTTTCTTTAAATTGCAATATTAAATTTAAGCATTTTTTTATCCGAGGTAAAACGATAATCTCTCGTTGATTTGCGATCTGATAAAATTGTTCAAAGCAGTTTGATACAGTTACATGCACGGCGGTACAAATCTCAACGTAATGTGTATTTCCGTTGGGTTCAACCGCAAAGTCCTTTGTTCCGTTAAGAGGGTGCCTCTGCCTCACAGTAAAGGTACTATGAAATCGTAGAAAAAAAGGATCTCGAGGAAAAGCGACAAGGGAGCTCCCCTCTATTTACAAGAGAGATCCTCCGCACATCGGGGACCAGATATTAAATTTCAATCGATACAGCATCCGCTGTTCGCTTTTTCTTTGGTCGCGCACCCTCCCTCGCGAAGAAGATACATGTTTGATAGGAAATTAAGGGTGGCAAGATAAACACCCACTAGGAGCGCACGAAATAAATATCGGAGCGATCGTAGAAACGAGAACACAAAATAAAATCTTATTTGCTGAAAGAAAGCTGCCGTATATCCTTGAAAAA
>NW_017305408.1:1017051-1017996 GCF_001594115.1 Trachymyrmex septentrionalis | reverse complement strand
TTTTTTTCTTTTATTAGAAACACATACGCGTATTTATATGATTGCGATAAATATCCGTGGCGTTCTAATAATTTTATGAACATTTCTCGTAAAACGAGCGCCATCCAATTCGTAGCATCGACAAGATGAAGTAAATATATATTCGCGTATGTAAATATATCTAGAGAAATATTTATGCGGATCTTATATATCTGTTTGCTACTACCGTGATATTCCACCAATATTTTCGATCGTTCTGTCATGCTATATCACGTTATGTTGTATCATAGTTTATGGCATATACATATATCCATTGCATTTTCTGTTTTGATAACAAGTAATAGAAATAGGTTATCTTTACCTTATCATATTTTCATCCTGAGCGTTTTATTATTTATCTATTTTATTTATTTTCTCACATTTTTCGATTTTACGAAGAACACCATTAAAAAGGATGAAATTACAATAATTACAATTTATTATACAATTTATTATTTATTATTTATTAAGCTCTTTAATACTTGCCAATGCTACCCATATATTTGTGAAATATATGAAAAATTCTTATTTTACGTAATCTCGATCTGGTTCATTTCCTGATATCGATTTTCGGGTTTAATCAGTCAGTTTTATTTGAGAGTTTTACAAAGACTAATAACTCGAAGTAGAAGTCGATTTCACAGCGCTTCGGCGAGTGGAGTAATATACTCACTGGTCAAAGTAAAGTGAGATTTGGTTGGCTTTCGCGGATGGGATAGCAGCGGTATCCCTAGTATACGAAGTAAAATTGCGGCGAAACTTTGTTACTCTTGGCTTTCCGTTAACCGTGTCGTAGCGAGAGAGAACTTGGGGATGTTGATTACTGAATGGAAATCGAGAAATTGATGTTGCGAGGGGCTTGAGATATGATATTGATGCAAATTCACATAATACTTGCGTGACATGGTGGTCTTTTCATTTGCTATG
>NW_017305408.1:1003077-1016951 GCF_001594115.1 Trachymyrmex septentrionalis | reverse complement strand
GCAAATTCACATAATACTTGCGTGACATGGTGGTCTTTTCATTTGCTACGTTATCGCGCTATTTCTGTCTTTTTAGAAATTTAACAGCTTTACAGTGTTTTACTGGCCGACATCAGTTTTATATTTCATCAAACTCGATATCGCGCTGCGGTTTTGCGGCCGTCTGTCCGTCGTCGCCACGCTCGTGGAATATAACGCAAGAATAGTAACAATGTGAGGTTGACATTTTTGCGCAGAATTTTAAGAGCACAAAAATGATGTAGGGTGTTCGTGTTTAAATTTTGATGTGGGAATAAAATACGTAGACTTTTTGATTTCCGCGAAATCTGTAAGTCTATATTTTGCGTTTAAATATTTCGAGATACATTTGCAACTGAAAGGGCAGTCGCTTTTACCGCGACACTCGCTGGCAATAAATCGACACTTTCGTCTTATAAAAGAGATTAAATGGAAATATATGTAAAATTTATGTCCTCCGTATACAATCTCTGGGAATGCTTTACCTAATGACATTACGACGCGCCAGTTGTGAATTATTTTCTTTTATCCCGCGAGCAGTAATGGTAATTTCATACGAAGTATCGCACTTTGTTCTATCCAGATTTAATACTTGTATTAAGCGAAACTTTAATCCGAGGCTTTATTTATAAAACGACAAAGTCTGCTGCTCCAGAGTTACTTTATTTGTTTATTTAGTAGTTGACGAGAGGTATCGTTGGATCGAATTGCGAGAAATGTATCGTCGAATGTTTTATCGGGACGACATTACGCTCAATCCATGATCCCTCGTCTGTGTTCACCCTCACGCCATCAGGCTTATACATACCCACCCTCACGTATATTTCGAACGTCCCGCAGACATGGTGATGCATGAAAGCATCGAACACGATAACTTATGTCACTTTAGGAGAGGGAAAGATTCCGGAAGGTAGAGAAATCGTTTTTGTATCCTTGTTTGGGTTTTGTATCCTCCTTTGCGTATTATATGGTACAACGAATATAATCCATTTCGCACAGTTTCACGTAAAAAAATAAACGTTAAAATAATGTTATGGCGCGTTTTTAGAAAAAACATTTATTATATTTTCTTGCTGTGAGAATTAACGGACGGAAGGTGCTTTCTTAATTTGTCTAGCTACTTCATTGCGTATAATTTATCTAGCGATTGTTAGCTGCTGAAAGGAAATGACGATAACACTTACATGTTTTTCGTTGGCGCGCTACACGATATAGATACTCTCAGACTCGTGGAGAGAACGTATGGACGCATAGACACCCTCGGGAACCACTTGAGCTCCCTTCCCGGATGCACCCTTATTTTACATGGAGCCCCCGAGGCTTAATCAATAACGAATGCATCACACGTGAAGTTTTCGTGCTCGTTATTTAATTTGAAGCGTAAGAGAAAGTCAGAGTCGGCTGTCGGTACCGTAGCTGACAGTTTTGGCTTTACGGATTACGTAATAAGTTTTATAATTAAAACGTGTTTATTTGTAGAAAAGTTATATTACAGTGAAAAATTCGAAAGGTCGGCTTTTCTTTTCAATTTCCACGTATGGACAAATGCAGAACGGAATCATAAAGTCAAAGCGCGGTGTGCAAGATAAAAAAATTATCAAATTACTATGATAATAACTACGACTCTTGTTATCGCGAGTGCACTCGTTGTAGCATCTGTTGATTTCTGATAAACATCTGGGGTAATAAATATTCCTTCTATTAATGTAAATTGGCCTTGTGATGCCGTATGTATAGTCTTAAGTCTCTTAATCACGTAGATAGATTTCGAGATGTGAGTGAACCATTTGCGAATGGAGGTTCCAGGAAAGGCTCCATTTACATGAGTAAATATTCGTACCACAGTATATAGCGCGGCGTTCTCTGCAGACTGCATTCCGGAGTTGCCCTTTAATTAGTACGTCACGTCCGGGGAGGGCTAACTTCCAGATCGGTCCGATCGGTACGTGCGCGGTTTAAATTCGTTGGCCGACTGTTGGAAAGGACTTATAGCTCGTTAATTAGTTCACGTTCGTTAACACGCTGATAAGACGATGACTGTTTGATTCGAAATCTGAATGCACGTTGTGGGGAACTGGTTGTACGTTGATATATGTAAATTTAAACTGGGAATTATCGAGTTCCGTAAGAATATAATAACATTTGTACGTCATACCATTTTATATTAAAATTGTGTAATATTAACGATCAAATCATCTACGATACACAATGTAATTTAAATTTCTGTGGAAAAATATTTCTTATGTAGGAAGGTGTCTTAATTATGCACTCGCGCATCTTCTGTAATAATTTTTTTCTTTCGATAAATAATACATTTTGATGCATGGCATGTGTGTTGATTCAGTACGTCGCTAAGTTGACGATATATTAAAACTGAAATGAAATTTTGGAAAAAAATAATAGCTGATAGTAGCATAATGCGATTCCGTTTTACAAAGCTGCCCCTGGATTGCAGAATCGATAACGACGTCGTTAGAAGCCCCCCCGTCGCAGTGACGAGCGCAGACGAGCGACGCTTTCAATCGACCCCTGATGGTCGTCGCCGAAGTGAAAACGCGAATTAACTTTCGCTGCGGTTGACCCATCTATCTCGTACGCTACATTAGGTACCACCCCTTCGTGTCATGTGGTTTTTCATCCTTTGAATATTGTGTAATGATGGTTGACACCGATGCCGAAGATGTCTTTGCAAGACGGTTCTTGTTGCAGCGAGCCGAGGACCGTTCGCAAAAATATATTCCCCGCTGCGACGAATATGTGCGTCAAATTACCTCATCTCGCGGCAATGCTTATCAAAGGATGGAACAAAAACATAATACACAAGCTGTCGAGGGAAAAGTAAATTAATGTCACGTGAGCCTGTAATTTTGTTGCATCGAAGGTACTTTTTTTTTTTAAGACCGACTTTTCGAGAATTTAAAAATATCTTAATATAAATTAATGCGATATTTATAATTGTTACAATTTTTTCATCTGTCCACGCTTCAATCACTCGTGAATTCGAATATCTTTCTCTCTACGCCGCGCTTTATTTTATATTAAAAAATTTCCGCATCTCGCGATAACAACCCTATGATTTTTATAACAAGTACATCATTCGGTTCAGTGGCTCAACCAACAGTTTCTGAATTGAATTCTCAATTCCGACCGCGGTTGGAAACCGGGAGGCATAAACGTCCTGACATCTGAAATAAAACCACGCGGACGCGTGAGGTTTCTAACGAACGGTAATTTTTATTCTTCGTGTATATGAGGCTGATGCAGCTCGGAAATTCGCTCGGATCCCGCCGAGCGGGATAGAGAGACATCCATTCCGTTTCCCGATTTAGATTCCGCTGCCTTTTACATATGGAACGCGAATTGCAAATGCTCGCGCAACAATCACGCGCCTCCGTCCTTCCGTCGACGAAGCCCCGAGTTTCGCTCGCGTCGTCTCGCACCGTCTTCGTCTCTTTCGTCTCTTTCGTTTCCAAGCCTGTTCTCGTCATTGAGAAAGAAAACTCGTTCCGTTGACGTTCACATTGCATCTCTATCTATCTTCGTCTTCTTGCGAGCTTCCGCGTGCTCTCGTTTCGACAGAGGAAACTGGATGTTACTAATGGAAAGCAGCAACTCCACGGGAGTGGAGCGCGATGGAAGGCACCAGAGATGCAGGTCATATAAACAGTATGGTAATAAAGACGACGTCGCTTATGGCATAATTATGGTAATTCATTAATAAAGACTCTCGGCAACTTGTGCCACCGCTGAACGCTCGTTTCGTTCTCCGTTTACTTTCTTCACGGATAACTAAGTTTCGAGGGCTACTCTCAGTTCAGGGGATCAATCATGTAATTTCACGTGAAACTTTTTTTTACATTTTATTTTTCCCTTTTCACTTTTCATTTTTCACTCATCGAGATTTCACGTGAAACTTTTTATGTATAGCGATTATGTATGCAGCTTGGAGATTCGCTGACTTCTAGGTCGATATTCATAGTCCGTTTTTAGTCCAAGATAGTAATCTATTTCCCGAGGTAATAATCCATCGGAGAACAACACACGGTCAGACTATATTTATTCTAATTCCGAAATGTAATACTTGTTGGGATAAAAGCGGGGTTATGTATAGTGAGAATAGAAATTTTCAAATTGTAATAAAAAATTGAGGTCGCATAGTGTATCGATTCAATCGAATATACAAAATATATACACCAATAGTGTATGTTTTGTATATTTGATTGAATACCCAATGCGACCTCAATCTTTTATACAATTTGGAAGTTTCTGTTAACTTATCCAAATTATCTCGTTTTACCCTATTTCTTTAAATTTCCGCTTTTCCGCCACCACGAAGTAGCGAAAAGTTCACATGGACAATTTCACATTTTCACGATTGAGAGAGTTACTATGATCTTGTGAAATCATAGAATTCACGTGAAACTCTTCAGTTTTTACTGTTTCCGCCCTAAGGGAGAAGTTATATGATCGATCTCCTGAATGAATTAAGCCGTGCGTTTTGAGGGAAACGAAATAGATTTGCTTACATTGCAAATAGCAACGTGAACAGATCAGGTACGCCGCTGTAGGATGATTGGACAAACAGTCAGATTAAGGACAGTGATACCGCTCGCTTTTCGTCTTATCGGGATATCGCTAAAAACCAGTTAGGTGGTATGAGCTCTCGACGCTAATATAAATTCTATCGAGAATTGCCGGATTCTTATACGGCTCCGCGCCGTTTACGGAATAATGGGGACAGGCAAATGCTAGCCGAGACCGTCGAGGGAATTTGCGATTAGCTTCGACGAAATCTCTTCAACTTTACCCGACACGAAAAGAGCTTCTGAATGACTTGACCTAAATGTCTTTGTAATTTTTTTTATTTGCGTGCTTCCGCATGGAAAATTTACTAATGCGATTTGTCTTGTATTGCCTCGAGCGCACAGAATCGCACAAATAAGCACAGGAAGGCGAGGAGTATACGAGGAAATAGGCCGAGATGAGAAGGCGTGAGTTCCTCGGGTCACTCTGCGCGGGACACGTCATTAATTTTTCATCGGTCCTGGGAAAACAGAATCGATAATGTTCCTCACTCGGGATGCGGTACCAGCGGTACGTGGCCTGCATGTCGTGTGGAATTGAAGCACGAAATTCACATTCGTTTGCCGCCCTTTCGAAAAACGTTCGAAAAACAGAGTAAGACGATGTCGCGTCGGATGGGCTCGCCATCATGGTGGTCGCCAAGTGGTCTATATATCGTCGCCACGATAACGGTCTAGGAGACTAGCGCGATAGTGGGTGATAAGGGTGAGTTTACGGTTATACCTTCAATTAGGGTGATACAACGAGCCACTTAACCGGCCGCTGATTTTTACCTTCCTTCGCGTCGTCACCCGTGGTTAGATTTTATTGCCCCGTGCGCCTTTTCTGCCCAGCCTTGCCTTCATTTCCAATTAAAACGACGTTCTGACCCCATTTCCCAACACCGCGACAGGTTTTAACTTCCTTCTTTTTTTAAGGTCCACGCTCGATGATTCTCAAACTGCTATGATGATTTCAAACACATTTTTATGTTGTATTGGAACAAATCGCAATTTATCCGATTTGTACATTGACGATGTTTCTTGTCTACAACGTATCGCGAATCTTCAAGCAAAACGTGATATGCATATGACATTGGAGTATCAAGAGATCAAGTGATCTCTGCTGTTGTATTCTTTTTTATTAAAGCACAGAGATTTAGATATCATCTTCTAAGTAATCGTTTTATTATTATATTTTTGCATTTTAATATTATTACTATAAGAAAAATCTCTCTCCCAATCGATCAGCATTTCAATAGATTCTTTTCTAATTAACATGTAACATGTTGCAATTCTTCCATATTGAAAAAATGATTTTACTGAAGTATCAAAAGTTAGTTAGATACAGATTTGAAAATAACTTTGTTGGGCCATAATAAAATAACTATATTAGAATCTCAAACATGATGGGCAATACTGCAAAAAATTTCGACATATTCTAGCAACCAGTTCGAGCGCCCTACATCATTGTTTTGATGGTTCAGCAAAATTATTTTTAAATGTGTGTCTAGTTAAATTTTTGTTCAGCAAAACTGTCCTTTTTGTGCACGTATTTATGCCAATGTATTAAAGTATTTGAATAAGAAATAACGAATTACTGAGTCTCGTAGAGACTTAGATATTGATATTTATTTCAGGTTAAAATAATGTATTTCATTTCTCGATTTAATCTGAATTTAGCCGTGCCTTTGATCAATTCAATTTTCGCGGATGAATCGGGGCAAGATATTGAGCACAACTATAAATAGAGGATACGTGAAACTTTCTCTCTTTTTTTTTTCCTTTTTTTTGAAGAATACTGTAAAAGCAGCAATGGAAGGGAAGGCAGAGAATGCGGAGGGTACTAACAATGCGAAGAAAACGTTATTCGAGTTCGGACCATGCCGTGTATGCGAGTAGTTTTCGGCGTGCGCGCCAAACTCCGTAGCGGATTTCATTTTATGTCCGGTTCACCTTCGACCATCCTTTTGTGAAGTGTCATGGACTTTCTACCTTTTTCTTGCTATCGCCTGTCTTTGTCGCCGAATGTGTACTGTACGTAAGGGAGGTTTTAGGGGAGGGACGGGGGGAGGAGGATCTCGACAGGGTAGATATTCAACTTGAGATACTTTCGTTCATCGTTCTCATTCTTTTCTTTCTTGTATTTTCTTCGTGTCCTCTCTTTTTTTCTCTTCCTGTGCTACGTATCGCGTTCAGTCCTTGACCGGTTGGATCATCAAGCTCCTCGATTGGAGAACCTTAAACGAAAATGTTTCCGGTTCGTTCTAGAAGTCAGTATTATCCTTAGCTGAGTCTACTGGCTTGCTTTTACTCTGCGAAACTTCTTTCTGCCCTTCTGCAAATTGTTTTCCATGAAGATTCGTTTCATTTCTGGCGAGAGGTTTTTGTTTCAAGTGAGTATTCGCCGAATGAATATTCTTGGCTTCCTTATGCTAGGTGCTGGGAGTACTATGAGTTTCAATCTGGAATAGAACACGAAAGTGACAATCTCGGTTAGATAAAAATTTAATTTAAGTGAAATTCATGAGCGTATAATGAAATACTCTTTGAGACATGGATTAACTAGATTTAAAGATAAATTGACAGAAGCAAAAGTCAAAGTTGCAACTATAAAATATGGGTAACATTGGAAACGAAGTCTTAAATATAACTTATTTGGTAACTAGAAAAATGTTTTTACTAAAAGTTTAAAAATAAAGATTTTTGTAGAAATTATAAATTGCTAGGCAATGCTCAAGAAGATCTTTTATTCTTTTCAGTGAACTGATAAAAAGCGGATTGCCTGGAGCAATGCAGCTTGCTAAAATTACCTACGCTTATCGCGCATTCTCCTCCTTCTGCGGAATAAAATTTTCGTATAATAAACTTCATAATATTGCGAATTGGAGCATACTGGCTTGTGATGTTACTAAAATTTCCGTGATGAATTCTCATTTTGAAAAAATAATTAAAAATTCTAATTTATGCATTAGCTCGTTAACACAATACAACAAAAAGCGATAAATTTACTTAAAATTTAATCTCACGATTTTATTGATTACATTAATCTCATGATTTAATTCCTACAGGGGGCTTCACCCTAAATGTAGGCATTCTTCTTGATCGTAAAACATTATTATTGCCCTGCAGAAATTAAATATTCGAAAATTAAAAATACAATTTTACGTATAAAGTAATTTAATTTTAAAATAATTTGGTACACATTTTTAAAACGTTACATGGGTAAAGGATCGCCCGGAAATAATTTCAACAATCCTTTTGTATCGGAACTACTTTCGTGAGTTTGAACTTTGAATCTCGCACATAACCTTGGTTTGCGCAAGACCTTGAACCCGGGGAACATGTGCTTGTGACCGCAATGCAAATGCGTAATTCGTGATTCGGAAAAAGTCTATTCTCAACGACGAGACTAGTACGTACCGGTGAAAGAACCGCACGGAGCAACGAAGGTTGCATTAACATAATATTAACTATAGCGTTATACCGCAAACCTATCCGCTGAATTTCGACGAGCTGCAATGTTAATGTGGCAATATATATTCATGTGAATTCATACGACTTACGTAGCAAGTACTTTCTCAATTACATTAACACGGTAGCCAATAGCACACATGTATGTATGGTGATTCAAAAGGACGTGGATGTACTTAGTTCGAGTCCGTGTCTTACTAGCTTGGGGCGTAAAAGAAAATTTTAATTTATACACGTACACAACACTTTTTACTAAGAGCAGCATATATTGAACGCCGCAATACATGAAAAAAATGTTCGTTTCCTATTCACGTAAAAGTTTTGAGATCAGAAAAATTTGTTGGAAAACGTGTACACACTGATAGAATCTCATAAAATCTCATCTTTCTAAATCATACTATATGTCTACATATTTTTCTATAAAAATTTTTTATCTCTGATTTTTTTCATCACAATGTACTTTTGCATTCTGAATCTTTGTTTTTTTCCACGTGCAAATATATATCTATCTCGTTTCAAGTGTAAAAGTTTTTGTGGATTTGAAACACCGCGAACAAACCTTATACTGTTAATTGAATACCAACAGCAAAATAAACCGAAACAAATTATTTTTATTATTATATTATTGCAAACTTCGTAATTATCACGAAATAATATATATATTAGCAATTTTGTTATTGTTGTACTTTTTAACTTTGTATTTTTTTGCATAAATATTATTGTGTATTATTTTATTTTTTAACGAGGAATATGCCGTAAATGTTTACTAACAAATAAAGATAATCTGTTTAAATGTCGCTTGTTTTTAATAATTACGTGCGACAAAAATGACTCAATGTTTATTACGCGTATGTTGCTATTGAACCGATTAGATGTCGTAAATATTTTATAGTTCGACTGAAACTGCTAACTCCGATGTATACATTGATATTACATTGATAATGGTTCGTCCCATAAAGAATTAAAATGCAATTTGTCTGACGCATTAATTTTTACGAAGCAACAAAACACGAATATTTTACGTGTAATTGAAAGATTGAAATTAAAATCCAAAATTACGCGACTGAAATAAATTTTTGGCGTAACAATCATTTTCTCATGCGTGCAAAAATTTCTACCATGATGATCTTTAATTGATTCTTGCAAAGCTTGAATATCGCGCGTAAAGTATACCATTCGAAAACACAAATCGTTTCTCTCTTTGTCACGGATCAGCTGTTATCCTATGCAGCCTCATATTTAAGCGAGTCTCATTTAAATGAATTTCATTGCCCTGCTGGCGTTATACTATATGTGTGCGGGAGCGATGCAGATTCAATGGGTCGCGTTGTCTACATAACGTAACACAATTACCCATCGAATTTCCGCGATGCCATACACGGTTTGTCCATGAATGAATTTAATGGAAACTCGTATTTAAAACGGTCGATCGGCGTCGATCGGCGTCGATCGGCAAAACGTGCGCCTCGTCTTCCACGATGAAAATCCCGACCGAGTTTTTTCATCGCCGCGTCGCATCGCTTGCGCATACACAACGGGATAAAAAGCGGGATAGCCGCGGTATATTTGCATAGATAATTGCCCGTTGCACGTGACGCTTCGTTGTGATATAATCGAATTCGGCCTATGGTGATTTTATTTCTGATGCGTTGACCGGGATTCGTCATTGTTTGCTCGCGCAAAGCCAACGGTGTTCGTCTTCCGCAGCTTAATAACTGGAGACATGGTTTAATCATAAATAAATAACGTTTCGCATGGGAAATATTATTATTAATGGGAAGTATTGTTTTCTTACAGAGCGGAGCACGAAATTCTGTGGTTAACCCTTACAATTAGTACACACGATTGGGCCGTTCGTTTCCTGCGCATTTCGTTTTTTTGAAATACTAGTAGTATCCAGATGAATAATGGTTTCTATTTTTTCCTTTTTTTTAATACACAACCTCACAAATATTTTTTAAAGATATTAAAGTATACAATATTTAAGAATCGCTTAATAATTTTTGTATATACTTTTTGAGTATAAAAGTAATGAAAATTAACTTGGGACACAAACGATCCATCGCGTACAAAAGGAAAAATCATTGTGTGTACTGAAGGTTAATTATAACAAAAATCATAAGAAGATTAATATTTAAAATTATATATCTGCTATTACTCACGTATTCCGAGCTTATTTATATGATGTCGTTTTTAAGGATTATAAGTAGAACGCGAGTGCACTTTTTGCCAGTCATTACAGCGACGTTATGCGAGTTTTTAAAACGTACAAGCGTATTTATTGCATAAAATTTGTAACTACTTTTGAAGCAAATGTAGGAAACTGCAATACGGTTTATATTTCGTTTACTGCTTACCGTTTAGAACAGATTTGACTTTTGCCATGATGCAGAATATATTCGCGAGAGTACGCTCCGATAATCAAAACAGTTTAGTAGAAGGATACGAGAAACGTAATTGAACGAGTGGAAGAAATCGGAGGTATAGCAGAGCTATGGAGACGAGATTTCTTTACGTGGTGCAGATAGGAGGGAAGCTTTTCACGATGATTTATACATATGTATCCTTACGAACGAATGTAAAGTGGAAGTATTTATGTTAGAAGCAATTTTAAATAACATTTATGTTTTTTACTAAAATTCCGTATCTTTATGCATTTAATGTGCGGATGCAATATGCTTTAGCGAAAATATCTAAAAAAGTAAATAACAGAACGGAGAATATTCATTCATTACTTGTTAACATTTTCACGATGCTTAAATTGTTCGAAATGTACACTAAACAATTGTACTAAATTCTATTAAATTATTTGTTTGAATAATACTAATTAAATATTTACTAAATGTAAACACATAATTATTTCATGCAAGATTATTATTTTAAATACTGTACTATACTATAGTACTATAAGTAAATGTTTAGTTACTGGTAGTATCCGTTTAAATAATTTCCTAAAGAGTGAGATTCCACTCTGTAGAATTTAGAGAGAGAGAACTCTTGAAACAAATATGTATTAAGCTTCAGTAAATTTTTTCTCGGTGTAAGGATTAAATCACTTTGATTAATCAGGATGCCTGGCAATCGTGGCTTTTTGTACAAAATTGCTTTGCTTACGGTGGTGATCAGTAATTACGTCTCGCTGAACGGGAAACGTCTTGACGTCAGTAACGCATGTCGAATGCAGATCGATCTCGATCGGCACGGTAATAAATGGTGCGTCCGTGCGCGCGACGAAGGTACGATGGCCCGAGAACGATTAAGTATCCCGCCGCTGAATGCAGTCAACCCCCTGCGAAACGACGACGTCGGTATCGCAGTCACGCGAGATCCTCGCCGTTCGTTCCCGGTCTCGTCGCAAATTATCGAAGATATCCAGCGGTCGCTATCGCGATAACGCCAGGCCGCGCCTGTTGACAGCGACGACGGGACCCCCCGCCGCTGGGTCCCAGGACATGTCTAGTGGACCCTATTGTTGGCGCTCGCCGAAGCAGATCGCCTCGGATCGTCGCGACACGAAACGGAAACTAACGCGTCTTTTGTCGCATGACTAATTGAGGGCGATTAATAATATGCCGTGAAAAAAACGTCGGGTCCCGAGAGAATCCGCGGTATTCCCGAGATGGAGGCGGTCTGAGCGCGGTCAAAGGTCGAGGACGAGAGGGAGACCGCGCTTGAGAGGAGAAAAACAAAACGGGCCACGCTAGGGAGGCGGAGGATACGTTCAGGTGCGCGACTCGCGGGATGGTAAAGGATAGAGAGGGACTTCGGTAATGCGGGGCTTTACACCGCGAATAATCAATGCGTCCTCGTGTGCAGTCTCTCTTGGTGCGGCGCGGCGGCCGGTTACGTCGGAGATAAATGTAAAGCGGTGGACCTACTTACTTGCCTCGCATCCACCGGGTGTTCGTGAAGTACCCGTATATCGTGTCATCACGGTAATGGCGATCGAGTTTATTAATGTGCTCCATAAGTTGCTGATGCGGCGGGTTTCCGCGACGGAGACCATGTGGGCTCCTTTAGTGCTGGAACTATCTCGAATAAACGATATATCATGCTAATCTCACATTTTCTTCACGAGAGTTGTTAATGGTATTTCTTTACTAGATTATTAGCGGTTGTTAGTGTCATTTGCACCCAATAAATCAGATACCTAATGACGTCTAACGACACATTTGATCGAGCAGCAAAATTACGTAATTTATAACACAGGTCTACGAAACATTTTTTTTTTATTTTGAAATGATAGTAGTAATTACGAAGGTAGGATTGGCATGCTAAAATCAAATCTGTAGCTAAAATTGCTTAATCGCGTCAAATTTCCAAGATATCCTAATCTTAAAGTGTCAGAAAGACCTTTCGAGCATTTCTAAATTGTCTAGAATATCTCGTAAATTTAATGTAATGGAGAAATATAGAAATGGGCTGCAGATTCGAATTCGTACGAACAAAATCTATGAAAATCATCTATGATTATAAATAGGTCTACACAGTAAAATGAAGAAAAAGATCAGATATATTCCAAGTATTCTCACTGCTCTTAGCTGAAGTCCGGTGCTGTAACCATCTCCTTCAATTCCCTCACCAAGTCAGCCAGCACGTAGTTGGTCTTAAAACTGGTAGCCTTGCCACAACTATATATATTTAATGGTGTAAGATCATCACTTCTTTCTTGAGAGAGAAAAGAGGGTAAAATTTGCATATATATATATATATATTACGAGAAATAAAGAAAAATTTTTAAGTAAAAACTCCAAAAATTAAAAAAATTAAAAATAAGAAAATAAAAAAATTTTTAATATAAACAAGACGGGGTCCATAACACCGTCAAGTTCTCGTTCGTAACTGGTAACATATTTGCACAATGTATCTAATTTTTTTTATATTGCGTTGACCCATTTATAATCATAGATGATTTTCATAGATTTTTTTCATGCTGAATTCGAATCCATTACCCATAGGTATTTCTGCATCAAAAGTTTACGAGATATTATAATTTAAAAATACTCAAGAAAATAGCCCTTTCTGGTACTTTCAGATTAGGATATCTCGACATGATAACCCTGACATGATGCAGTAATTTCAGCTTGGATTTGGTTTTAGCATGTCAAAAACGTTTGGAATTCCGTAATATTGTTTCTGGGTTAAAATTTATGTCGGCTTGTGTAATTATATACTTAATACTTTCAAACGGCTTACTTTCTAAATGAATAATTGTAAAGAGACTTAAATATACTTTTTAAATTCTTCGGAGTGAAATCTTACTCTAAAGAGTGAAATCTTAAAGAATGAAATTTTTCTGTGACTCTTTCTAACATAATTTTCATTCTTTAGAGGGAGAATTCCACTCGAAAGAATTTTTAGAATGTAATTTCTTTACAATTATTTTATTCTATACAAAAACGCAGCGTAAATAACGTCGATGGTTTTTTTTTTTTTTTATAAACTAGGAGATTCCTGCTTGTCCGGGATAAAATACAGAAATCTTGGTTCGCAGCTTGTTCTTTCGCTATTATGCTTGTCGATGAGTTCTGACAAAAGTATCTAGCTGCACAGTTCAGTAGATACGAGTCACAATACATATATACTCTGCGCACAAGCGGTAAAAAAGTTATACTATGCGAAAGTGTGCAATCTCGGTGTTCGGTCGCGCCGCTGCTGTACGGCTGCTACGCCAAGCGAGATTCCTTCGCTCTGGGCATAACTGCGAAGTGAAAAGAAAAGAAAAGAGCCGGCGATTGTTCGAAACGGACTTAGGGATATACGAGCGGCAGCACAGGTTGCCGGTTACTCTCGGCGCTGAGAGAGATTTAAGACTCTCGC
>NW_017305408.1:987131-1002977 GCF_001594115.1 Trachymyrmex septentrionalis | reverse complement strand
CGGGGGGGGGGGGGGGAGGGGGAAGGAAGGAAGGATGCCGGGAACGGTGCGCACGGTGGTAGGAATTTAGCGCATTATGGCGCGAGTTAATATTGGGCGGACAGCGGGTGGAGTCCACTGCCACTAAATATACTCACACTCCCGGCTCCGACGTTCCTTCTTACAGAGAGCTGCACTTGAAAATTCTCAAAGTCGCGACCTCGTGCAACAAGACCGACGTTTTATTATCGCTCTCTCTCTCTGTAGCTCTCGCATCGCGGCCGAGATAGGTGCACCTGTCTGGCGTTTTCTGCATCGCGCATCGCGCACGTTTGCTGCCCCTTGCAATTTATGTGGCCTTCGGTAGACATACGATGCACGTATCGAGTATCGATTCCAGTCGGGCATGTTGCGGCGGTTAAATCGCAGGTTTGATTGGATAATTTTGGTAATCTCGCGCGCGCGCGCGCGCGCGCGCGAGAAAGATGAATGAAGATAGAGATCGAAACCATGGCTACCTACCTCTCTTTACAGGTATGGAGTAGTGTTCTAATCTGCAAAAGATCGCTAAACGCCCTCGTACTTTCATACTTGAGGTACGCTTGTATAATAGAGCGGTACGTTACGGTATAATTTAAACGTATTTTATGCAAGCTAGCAACGTAATAACGTAGAGCCTGTGTAACGGAAAAGCGATTTAATCCTAGCCGAGCAATTTGGCGAACCTGCCAAGTTCGCGAACCTGATGAGAGCACGTGCTTTCCATACGCGAGCACGAGAAATGATCGGCGCCTCTCAAATCCACTTCATCCATTACGAAAGTATCTCGATGCACAAATCTATAGACTATCCGCCCGCCGGCTGACCCGACGACCTGAAACACGTCGACACGTTTTACCCTGGCGCGATTAGTTAAGTGATCTAGGCAATCTACCTGAATTGAAGGTACTAAATTCACTCTTTTAAATTCAATTTCCTCTCTTATCCTCTCTTACATCTTTATTAATGTCTCAGTTAATTCATCAGAACATGATGATCGTTATCCATTACCAAAGCTAATTATTACGTTGAAAAATATATACGTGTATATTTTTTATAATTTTTATATTCGTATTGATATTACGAAACTTTTAAACGATATCTACGAGGTCGATAACTGTAATTGTCATAAAGTTTCGTGAAACTTTGAAGAGTTCTTCTATGCCTGGGATAAAGTTAAACGAACCGTAAGTAACATAACTATTATTCAAACTACGAAAATGTACTTTGCATTCCTAGTAACTTTATGGGTCGATAATATCCGCGTGTTCCTCACCACGCGAGGTTTTACATCGTGACTTTAGGATCTCTCGAAAAGAAGATAGGAGGATCTCGTCGGGTCCTCGGACTTCGTTGTAGTATCGCAGGGTCATCGACGAAGATTCGAACAATATATAGCAAAAGTCGCAACGTCTGCGAGTGAGAAACTTTTCAATGGATTTACTGGTTCCACTTTCTTTCATTTGGTCCCTATTCACTCGATTCACTTAGTCAAGTTTTATTCGTTCGCGAACTTACGACGCCGTGCCGCCATTCGGTCGATTATGCAACTTCGGGTATCCCTATCTCATTTTGCCTCTTTCCGGCCGTTTTGCTCGCTGTAGCAGTTCATCTTTCCTGATAACTATCGTGAAAATCTAAATGTTCAACCACCACGAGACTGTAATCGGGGAAATAATTTTCCAAGTCCATATCGATAATATGAAAAATTTAATATTCACGGTATACATTATTGGAACATGTTGCAATATATGATATAACATTTTAATTCTCCAGTAAATTAAAACAGTTTTATTTTAATGCAGTTTTATAACGTTTCAATATTATCATATTATTTTCATAATATAAAATGTTTTCAGTTGCGCAAAATTAAATTGATTAATATTATACAATATTAATTTATGCTCATTTCGATCATTAAAAAATGAAAAAATTATGTAAAAAGTCATTTATAAATGACGCTATAAATTAATGCTCAATGAATTTATAAATGCGAAAATATCCTGTTATCTCTTTTGCATTTGATCTCGATATGAATTTTGATTCTACTATATGTGAGTTTTGGCAAATATCGGCGATATCCCGATTTGTAATGCAAAGTAATATTACTGTTTAAGCGTCACTAATCGAATATCGGTCTTTTATGTAGCGCGATTTCTTAGTCGAATGTAACCCCAACGACGAGGGCGGACGAACCGTTTCGCTACACATCTTTCAATAATCCGAGTTCTCCTTTTAAATCGAGGTTTATGGCTTCTAAAAGGAATGAATCCTATCACAACGGCATCGAGTAAAATTTCCGTGTAAATGGGTTCTGGCACGAAATTCCGCCTCGGTCATATCAGTGAAGATTACAAGTGCAGCGCGAATGCACCCACTGCCGGCTATCATTTTGCGAATTCCTTTCTCCGCCGCACAATCTTCTTGGGTCACGTAACCGTGTGGTTTTCGGCCGCGCCTTTCAAGAATCTTTGGAGAGGTGGTTGAAAAAGGATTGGTGAAAAACTTATTAAATATGTATGCGATATTAATTTAAAAAAGAAAAACGAATACCTTAAGAAAATCATTTTATATTGATTAAGAAACAGCTCTTGCAATCTTTTGCAGTAGCTCTTTCGAGAACATTTATAGAATTCGCAGCGTTTCGTATCATTCTCGAAGCACATGACGAGAGTCATGAAGAGGCACCTCTGTCTCTCTGATTTTGGAAAATTTATTTTTATGTTTCAAACAAGCTTTATTGTTACTCTTTGTCGCAGAGGTCTCATAATATATTCTATGTATACAGATACATTACGTTAAGGAGTCGCTATTAAAAAGTTAGTTGTATCTACGTGCGATTATAGTGCATGCCTCTCTCATCCCGCCGGAAAACATTGAGAGAAAAATAAGATTTATACAAAGTTACTTTAAGCTATAAGAGGCCAGAAGTTTCTAAGACGGCTGTTCCTCGTTCAGTGCATTATCACGGTCCAACATTTATTCGCGACTTACGACTTTACCTGGATCTAGCCTTGTATAATAAGAGTAATATCCAAGCGTGCATTGAAATTTTACGGATTTTATTATGTAATTGTGTAAACAATCTTGTAGATCATAATGCAAAATTAATTACGAATTCAAATGTTTCTTGTTTGTATACTGCTCTATATGTGACGTACAGTGATGTTAATAATTGGAATGGAATAACTTATTCCGCGGGTAAATATGAAGTTATTTGTCGAGTTTTTCGATAAACGTGCCGCTAAGAAAATTCCATATTTCTTTCATTGCGCGACATAGGTCGAAGTATCCTTTGCTAGCTCGTACTTGCTAGTACTTTGCTAGATCGATGCCGCGTCCTATCCTATAATACTGCTTGTAGGCACGTAGTTATCATACGGAAACTTTGTTCCCCCTATCGTTAAATCGTCCTCCTAGAAGTCAAGTTTGTATCACAATGGAAATGCTGGTCGACGACCCTTTTGAATTGTATGTCTGGAGGAAATGCAGATAAGAAATAAGTCGGTCTTGCAACCCGTTTTTACAGACAACTTGGAAAATATTATGCATTATGCGTGATGCTCTCACTTCGTTCTACTGTATATTATGTCTTGTATTCAACTATAGAGATATTTAAAAAAAAAAACGGGAGCAAATATCTCGGAAATATTTGTTTTTTCATACAGGATCGCGCGTTCTGATATATCTCATTAATTATATAATATAATATATTAAAACGTAATTAACAAATATTTAAAAAATTATAGATTAAACGTAGTTCACTGAATATATTTTACTTTTCATAAACCTTTTTTTTTTTACCATTACGTCAATTTGAGAAGAGAGAATTAAACAATTTTTAATTTTTCGAAAAATAGACATTTTAACAATATAAATTTCGAGATTACTACACTTGTAATTAAAAAATATAATTAAAAAATTGAGAATTGATAACAGTTGTGGAAATTCTTACAGTCACTATGTGAACAAAAGAGTTGAAAAAGAGAAATACGCACGTACCGATAAATTAACATTTATTAGTTTTGCATAAAACATCTACGCATACTTAACAGCCGGTGCGGTTGATGACCGCTCTCGCATCGCACGATCGCGCGAAACGTAAAGAAAAGGGAGTTTATCTTTCCTCCCGCTTCTTACACATGTGAATAGTAAATGCACGTGCATGAAGGCGTACACGAGGCGTCGCGGCGCCGAGGACTCGCGGCGCCGCCGGGAACTCGCACTGCCATTTGTAATAATAGATGAAAGTAAGGCGAGGAGGAGCTTCCCCGGGAACTCCACCGTCCGGCCGGTTTACGGGCTAATTTCCTTCGCGGGGAGAAGTTTAACTGCGACGGTGTAGCCACGCATTCCCCTGTAGCGGTAGAGCGGCTGTCCGCATACACGATTATGGTGATAAATGAAGCACACGCGCCATTTAATTGTCTCCGCTGCTGATTATGATGAATACTCTCCGACGTGCTCAACGCTTTACCGTTAGCGGAATGATCGACTTCAAATCCTATGCCTATATAACGGCGGTCTATCCTGTTCTCATGCAAAAACGTCCTGACAGTTCTGAAGGAACGTTTCCTTAATGCGTTTTCGTTTCTGCGCTCGTCCAAGGTTAATACGGAAACGTGATAAAAAGAGCCTCTCGAGAGAAACGCGAGCTATTACCTGCGCTTTAAACGCATACATCTTCGCAGAAATACGGCGAGCTGGCGTTATTGCGGCACATTTTGGATACGAGACTCGATAATATGTCACGCGTTATTAATTCCCGCAATGCAGGTGCAACTTTTCGTCAGTCCTCGTAACGCGTCGTAACGTATTACCACTGTGAAAATGCGGGGAGCATCCCCCTGCAGTGCTCCGTGCAGAGCCACGTTTAGGGCGAGACTTACGTCTCTCGCTCGTAGATCTCGCGAACTCACCGCTTTCGTGAGTATCAGGTGTCTTGTGTGAAATTCGTCGTCCCCCTCGGATAGTTTATCGTGGGATACCCTTCTCCGGTATGTCGGCATTGCGTATTTTCGAAATATCGGAGTGCATCGAAGAGGATGGATGCGAGAAATTTGCTGTTGTAGAATGTAGTAGGCAGGC
Organism: Trachymyrmex septentrionalis; assembly: GCF_001594115.1. Taxonomy (NCBI): domain Eukaryota; kingdom Metazoa; phylum Arthropoda; class Insecta; order Hymenoptera; family Formicidae; genus Trachymyrmex; species Trachymyrmex septentrionalis. Next base: position 997,871 of record NW_017305408.1, on the reverse strand, counting down.
GTTCCCAGGATAGTTCGATGTAAAAATCTCAATAATTCGCCAGCGCAATACAGCTCGTACAATATGCGATGCGCGATATCCGGAAATATAACCGTATGAGAGAGCACGCACCTGGGATTTAATAGGAAATTCAATTCGTGGTGGAAAAAAAAGTTGCAATAAACACATATTTGAAAACGTTTCCCGTATTAACGTCACTTTTTCGATTGTGTCTTGTACACGTGCGACGTTCTCGCCTTCCGTTCTCTCCTGTAAGAAACGCGATTCTACCACTTAATACTTTACCGTGCGTTTTCGATTTGAGCGAATTTTACAAGTACGTTCAACGGCAAGATCACGAGGCACACGGGAATCGCATTACCTGCTAATATAGTGCTAAGATAGTGCCTTTTTTTTCGTGATTTCCTTCTCGCTTATCTGGCTTATCTCTTCTTGAGGAGGCCAACTATGCGAGAATGCTCTTGATTATAATGCAACCCCCGTCGTCGTGTTATCCATGCTCTGCTTGATGATTATATCCGTACACGTATTTTAACTTGCCAGACTTTCTCAGCCGTTCGTAAGGCGAGCATTGTGGCACGATGACAAATTACCTGGCGTAAGACGTAAATAAAAAATGCGGACCCTCGTCGGAGCCCACTACCGTGTCAGGTCGGTTGATGTAATGTCCTGCTCGCGAGCGCAATGACGCACGATCAATCATTAGACAATATTTATTTATATGAAACGCGGTGAGAAGAAAAGTGAGAAGACAAGGACTTGTTTGCCCCTCCCTGTATCTTTCATATATTCTTGCGGAAGAGGGGCAGGTTCCGTTCATTGTCGCGTAGGCGAGCGTTTGATCGGCCGGCAAGATAGACCTGGATTCGAAAGAAGGGAAACGCCATACCTCGAGAATCGCCTTACCTCGTCAAGGATTATCCGTGAAACACCCGTATCTCCCTGAAGGCAATGGAAACGTCGTTTTTTCAGATCATAGTTATGATTTTTTTAGCAACACTGGAGTTCGATATTTGCCGCTGCCTGACTTGTGGGGATAAAGATTGATTGACGGAAAAAGAAGCCACGCTTTTTGTCGATTAACGGAGTATCGTTTGTGGGGTTTGCTCGACTTTGAACGATGGCACGAACAGTTAGAAGCGTTTTTGGCGCGTATAATGGAATTTTAATAAAGCGATACGCGGCATATTGAATATAATCGTTTCCGACGTTCCCGACGATTGAAAAATTGAAGCTCGCCATGCACTAAAGATGTACTTGAAACTGCGGGGGTAAGCTAGAAGAAATCAATCATACTTAATGAAGATATGCGAGTTGTTCGCGAAGCTCGCAATTTTCTTCTCCGTCCGTACACGATTTTCGCCGCATGCAGCGCAACTTTGAGCATTCGAGACAGGTGTCATTAAGATTTCGTTTTCAGCATGGACAACTGCAGGGCGGCTGTAACCGAGCGTCAAAGAGATGGGCTACAGCAATACACGAATGAAGGAAAAAGAATAAAACATAAAGTCAGGAACAGGATCGTAACGAGGTGGCTCGAGTTCTCGTAGCATCAATCATCTTTCTCTAAATACCATTTTTGTGTACGTTATCTTCATTCTCGGCCGTATGCGTATGATTGCGCTTATATATATGTATTTATGTATATACGTATGTGCGTATGTGTGCGCTGAACTTGTTTTGGTACGTTGTCTTGTTTGCAACGTTTCGATGCACTGTCTGGCTATCATTTTAAGTATCCTTTTTATTCGGTATTCGATGACCAGTAAATCGATTTTAGTACAACGAAAAAACATACAGCGATTTGTCGTAAAAATAACTGTTTTCTGATAATCAGGAAATAGAGTATCTTGAGATGTAGATGGAAAGCGAATCAGAGACAAGGAGAATGAGAGAGAGAGAGAGAGAGAGAGAGAGAGAGAAATTGCTTTTTATTGAGCGCTATAGGATACATTCTTTTAAGTGCTAAGCACGTTAAATACCTATAAAATAGGCAGTATTAAGTACAAATTACAAAAGAAAAATTACAAAATAAACAAAAGTACAAGAAAGAAATATGAAAGTTGAAATATAAAGTAAAAATAAAAATATATGGAGAGAATTTTGTTTTAAAATTTATCCTGAAAATATGGTAGTTGTGGTACAATATTTTAAAGATTTTCACCACGCACTTCAGTAAAATTAATCAAACTTATTTTACACTTTATTGTAGTTTTATTAATGAGAGAGATTTACATTAAAATTCTTGGAAATACAATGTTGTCCCACGACTGTCATATTTTCAGGGTAAACTCTAAGAAAAAATTCTCTTTGTGTAGTGAAGAGTAAAATACATAAGAAATAAATTGAGAGAGAGAGAGAGAGAGAGAGAGAGAGAGAAAATCTAAAATAAAATAATTTTGCAAATTGCATATTACTTTGTCATTACTTTTTGAATTTCATTTAAGCTACATTACGAACAGGCGTGTGCATGAGAAAGCATATTTATGTTATGCGAAATACAGCATTAGATCACTCGTCTATTATTCTGCACTAAGAGACCACGAGACTTTTATCGCGGTTTGTCGTTAGGAGCGAGGTTGACGCTAATTATAGTTGGACTAAGGTTCCCAAATCGGTCAGAGCTTTGGGGCGTGCTTGGAAACGATCTTCTAAACGGCATACAATTCTGCGATTGCGATGGATCTACATATCGGATCGAAATAGCGATCCATCGTTTCCTTACTCTGATAAGAGCGACTGGTATATGGGACTCTATTAAATGGATAGAGCTCCGGCTCTACGTGATTCCCGATTGAACACGAAATAGGATTGGATGGTTCTTGGCCTCACGAAAATCGAAGTTTCGTTTCACCGGTTCCACAGAGTACCGTAACGATTACCGGGAAATTCTGCTGACTGTTAGGACAGGAGGGACAGCTGTAGTCAGCCAGTTGTATGTAATTTTTGCCGATTGTGACAATTCGATGCGTAAAAATGTATCGACGTAGTTTAGGAAAATAAATGATTGGTTCTCGAAAACTTTTTTTGTAAGTTGAATAACATAGAGGATAAAAAGCGTAATAATTTTGTTCGATTTCCTTTTTTTTTTTCAGTCTAATAAACTTGCTTTCTGTATTTGCGGCTTTCGATCAATCATCTTGGAACTTTGATTGAATTTTTTTTGTCGAAGGTTTGTGTCGTGCTCGTCGAATCGATTTTTTCCGAGTTACCATTCGCAATACCAAACAAGCAAAGTGTGCGTGAAAACCGTGAAAAATCGTACACAAGAACGCCAGGGGCGCGCAATTCTTCAATGAACACCCTTCTATGGGCCATTAGTCATCGCCTAGGCCGACACACAAAAACTAGCTTACGTACAAATGGATACGAATATGTATGGTTTTTGTGCGCTAACCGCGGCTACTAAAAAAGGTAAATCTAATTTCCGCAGAATAACGGTATATGTATACATACATATGTACGCGTGCCGAATTGTTTGTTAAGTGGCCGTACGTTTCTGTCCATGCGAACGACACGATGCAGTCGCAAAGCGATTCACGTCTTATTAAACGGTCAGAATAATATTAGGGTAAAACAATAAGCAATTTGTAGCTTTTGTCGAATGAATGGACTCTCGTGTGCCGGCGGGAACTACAGCAATGGCCAAACTTTGCGAAAGTCTAACTTCATCTCGTCACAACGGGTGGACGAGAGGGAAATTTGGAAAGTGCAATAATTCCGTAATGGAACTTTGCTCGGTTGTTCGTGTGGTTGAAAGGGAAACATTTTAGTTGGATAAGTTGGTCTTTGAAGCTCAGCTAATTTTTTTTTCTATAAATCAGCTCGATTTTCCCCATCACGGTTCCTTCTCAATATTGACGAAATCCGATTGACTAATCTACGATAAATCGTCGTAGCAAAGATATAGAGGGGAGAGATTTTAACTCAAGTTCTCCGTGTCGATAGTTTGCCAACTGGTTGACAAGTTCAGGATCGAAGTAGGTGACTAAGTTCGCGATAGCGCAGCGAGATTAAACGAGAAGATTGACCTATAGATCATCAAACTCGCGGTACGTGTTTCGTAATAGCACTCGCGCGAGGAGAATCGATCGATTGCAGGTCGGATTGCACGACGTTTTCTTCTTCTGAAAAATGATGAGCGTCGGAATCGAGTGCCGTGGCATCGACAGGAAGCAAAAAAAAAAAAATCACCGCTACTCTCGACGGTTCAATTCTTCTAATTCCGGCAATCATAAAGCGCATGGGTTGAAACTTTAATTCGAGATCAGCCGGTTGCGTTTGACGGATCGTTATTAAAACCGATACCTCGATCGAGAGGGATTCGAGGGTGGCGCGTACAATGAAATTTCAATCATGAAAGTATTCGGTTTCGCGGTTGGTATTTTTAATCGTTATCCGAGCTAAGCGGAGACAGAGAGAGAGAGAGCGGCGATAAAGAAACGGTTGTATTCACGAATAATAGATGAAATAACAGGATGCAGGACTTTAATCGATATAGTCTAAGATTCGAATAGATTGCCGTTCTAGAGTCTGGCTACGATAAACGGGATTCGGGATCAGGATCCAACTTGGGGTGGGAAGGGGGAGGGGGAACTTGAGCCCCGCCTGCACGGTTTGCCGAATCAACGGTGAGATGCAGCCCGGTTCTCAGATCCCCGAACGGTCGGTTTTACGCGCGGAAACGGTTTACACTAAGCCACTGGGATCATGTCCGTTTAATAACGCGATAACATATCAATTTCACGCAAACGCCGCCTCATCGAGAAGCGTCGGTCTTCCTTTATCAACGGGGTAGCCACGCTTTGAGACCACGGCGGAGACCAGGAAACTGTCCTACCGAGAGACGCCGCCGCCACCGCATGACCGAGGAAAATGGCCTCGGATAATTAATGTCGGGCTACGATCGTCGGGATGATTAATGGCGACGCTGCTACTCCGCGTATAATAACGCTTTCCTCGCAAATTAGTGCCCTCGCGCATTCAGTTCCTGCTCCGACCGCTTCCTTCTGCGATCGACTTCTTTTTCTCCTCGCGTGGGTTCTAAACGTAAAGATGTGCATGAAGTATAGAAGAGAAAGAGAGCATGGATTTTCCTTAGTACGGGCTTTCCGTACCCGAAGGGGTGAATACGTTAGCTAGAAATTCTCACTCAACACCAGGAAGCGCGAGCTTTCAAGGCGCGCCTCATCTCTCATCTTTCCTGTGTAAAAACGGGTACAAGAACATGGCAAAAAAAGAACGTAAAAGATCATTTTAGTTTGGTCGATTTAAGTTAGACACGATGCGCCTCTTATGTACGTGCACGTAGAACGTTACACAGGTATGTGAAATGAATTAACATGTAGAATTGTACGAGCAAAGTTTTCCAATAATTACGACGTGACATTACGGAGTTGTGTACAAGGCTTTCCATTTATAGCGACCGCAACTAAGAACAATCGATTCAGTTGCGCGTGATCCGCTTTTCGGCTTTGAACTCTGGCTAGTCGGTTATGCTCAACGTCTTCCACACCGTTGCTTAACTCGGTTCGGCCGAAGTTACTTTGGTCCTCTCACGCGGTACTATTGTACAATTGGAGTATTTCGACCGATAAAATTAGCTTTTGATATTTTTCGTACATTTTCGATTACATCGAGTTGTTTCGCTTGTATTTTCATCTATTCTCTCACGATGATGCACAAATAAAATCTAAATACAACTGAAGATCTAATAGATACCGTTCTAAGTTTAGTCAAATTGGTTTATAGAAAATCCTCCATATCTCTATTTGAAGCTTCTATTATTCACGTTAGATTCGCATGAGTATCATCGTGGTATACATCGAGCTTTCCGAGCTTTGAGACGAACTTGAACGCCTTGCCTAGCACATAGCTTGACAGCGATTTGATCCTCCTCACTAGAACACGATATGGCTGACTGCTATTCCTATCCCATCTCAGCAATATTAATAATGCTAGGAATTTCATTACGAGTTTCACCAGCTATCTAAGCCCTTATACCGTTTCAACTGGCGCCCTATACGTACAGGCTTGGTATTGGTTAAGAAGTCAAATATAATCACACACAGATTCCATGTGTGCAATTGCAAACTGTTGATGACATGTATCCTTTATTACAATTTAGAATGCGTACTAAGGATGAACGAATTTGACAAATCTGAAATTGTGTGATATGACAAATTTTACCCGAAATTTCGGGTCCACATACGTGATTCGGATAAATCTAATTTTCAGAATAAAGTCAGTTAAAATTTACCGTAGTGTGTTACGTTGAATATTTAACGTAAATATTTAACGAGAACCTGTCTGGTGGTATAAAGTTGGAGACTTTGATTTAATTTACTTCACTACTTGTGAAGGGAAATCTTCTAAGAAAGTAATTTACTTTAAATTAATTTTGCTTCTCTGACTGAATTTAAATTGTTGTATATATTTGTCGGTTATAAAAATAATTTAACAATATTAAACGTGTTATTATACGGGTCTATCTTATAACTATCGTGCAACGTTCGGTTTTACGTATTCTTTCAGAACGCATCCGACCATGTACGATTCCCGCGGGAACGCGGCATCTTTACGAGACTTTCAAAGCTTCGTGATTTTACAACTCGTTGATCTCATTTCCTTACCGCCATAGCGTCGCGTAACTTTGATACTCGATTTCCACCACTTACCAAAACTTTTCACGAGCACGTGCATAAAATTATTGCGAAACTCGTGTTTATGTGCACAGCAACTTCTTTCTTTCTTTTTCTTTTTTTTTTTTCAACACAATACGTACTTTAAATAGCGATACTTAATCCTTTGCGATTATTCAGTTTACGAAATTGACGTGCAATTATCAGATTTTCACATCTCGTTGCTCGTTACGTCTACGTTGTCACAATCTTGCGGGGATCTTTTCAAGCCGACGGATAATAATAAGTTATTTCGCTATTTCGAACGTGTTGAAAATGTTGGGATCGCGTGGCTGTGGATGCCGACATGGTGCTAGAATTGGGGCAATCTCACAATGATTAATTAGAGCGTAATCAACGTTAGATTGCCTCTTCGAGTGCCAGTAAGCGCCCCAGGTAATTCGTGGTAACCAATTGCGATGTATGCGCGTACTTGAAATTCGGAAGTGGCACGGTTACGCGATGATCGATGACGAGAGGCCAGGGCTTCAAGTCCGCTTCATCGAGCGTAGACACATAGCGGATAGGAGGTCCCTCCCGGAAACAATCTCCATGACGTGCGATTGATCGTAGAGTGATCGATGAAAGAACCCCCCCGTCGAAGAACTTACCGTCTCGACTGATGAAATAAAAATATAAGGCCGTTGTCGCGTATACCGGGAATGCGGGATCGCGCCAAGGCAGGGCCTGGACTAGAAAGATAAGGTTTCGCTATATCGAGAGTGTGCTTCGCGTCCAAGATTACGTCGCGCCGATCGATCACTCCGGCAAATAGAGGAATCTCTTTGTTTGTTTAGGTGAAATTAGTTTTTCCTTCGTGCGCATCGCACGTCGTCTCCGGCGGAGTCTAGCTGCACTTCGGCAACTTCTTCTACGTATACACATGCGTATATATGCTTCTGTTTTCTTATCTACATATTTGATTTACTGCATGACAGACAGAAACTCGCTGAATATTTCTGAGAGATTTATGCACGTTACTCGAGAAACAGCATTCCTATTTCAGTACGTCTACGACACGGTTTGAACCGTAATTTCTTGGCCGATCCGAAGAATATCGATTATTGCGTTATTTGATAACGGTGTCGATAACGATCGTAGAGGCGACGATGAACTCTTACCCTCAATATCTCTGTGCTCGTTACACACCGAGAAAGTTCACAGGATATAATAGCATGCCTGGATAACACGGGTCGCCGCGATAGATCGAATCGATACGGTTGCATACTTAAATAATGCGCGCACTCTGGAGGTATATTCGATGCAGGCGGTTGCTGCTGTAGCAATAGCACTACCGCTACTCCTACCATTATAACGCACAGCTTACATTGCTTCAATACTAGGCAGCTACAAGCAGCAGCGGACGCCCTATCCCCAGTGAGCAGAAGTTTTCACGCTTGAATCGAGCACTGTGAGGGGGTGAGCAACGAGGTGAGGCATATTTCGTCTTAAGGAAGCTTACGTCGTGTACTAACGCTTTCGCAACCGTCAAGTTCTAACCGTGCGATCTCGCCAAAAGGGTTGCGCATGTTGATAAGCGTAAATTCCAATTCTCCCATCTCGTTAGAGTCTAGTTGTCGGCGAGACGGTTGACGCATTGAAAAAGCTCGTAATCGATACGACATGATCTTGCAATTGAGATGTACTCGTAGCTATTAGCATTGTAGTATTCATTATATTAGCATAAATTAGCATTTATGTACTGTGCAATTCTTTGATGGCAAAGTTATGTTAATTTTATGTTTTGCTATTTTAAAAAAATTTAATTAATGTGCGCTCTTTTAATTAGGGCGCTCTAAAAGTTTTTGATACGTATTTGCCAATATATTATGGTCGCTTTAATAAATGCATAGTTAATAAACGAGCGTACGCTGACAATCGGGCGTGTATTTAGCAAATGTTACAGTTTGTGTACCGTGACAAGAAATAACGATCGTTTATTGAGAATAAAGTAATCGACTTTTTTTTTTTATTAAATAAACTTCTGCATATGCTGTCGATACGTGTTTTACGTGTTTTTAATAATTTCTATTTAAAGTTTTTAAATGTATCTATAAAATATCGTGTGAAATCAGGAAATTTTCGGGAATTAAGGGAAACATTATTATCGCGTAATAACTATCTATGGCAATATTTCAGTTTGGTATCATTCCCATTCGCAAACAATCGTTCATCATCGTAGCGTGCACTATATAATTATCAAATATAATACGCAATACATGTATCTTCTATCAATGTACAAATAGCAATCAATTGCTGCGTGAGTAATCATAATATTTGGCCGCAACCGAAATTCGCTCCATGATCCCCATAACATCCATTTCGTTATATAAATAGTAACTACTCTGCAGTTTGTGTAGCTTCGGGCAATATTTTTCGGAAAGGAAAAAGGTTCTTCCGACATCCCAGCAACGGCCATAGTTACATAGCTGTGTCTGTACGTGAACACGACGTATTGTACTTACTTCGGTACTCTCTCTTGTACGGGTCATAGAATAATAGAAAAATACGGGACACGGGTCCCGCGGTGGGCACCGATATTACCTCGCGCTCGACACAGGTAGCGAACGCGCGAGAAAAAGCGGAAGACAGTCGGGGAACGACGAAAAGGTAGACGCACGGACAAGACAGGGAGTGAGACAGGAGAGAGGAGAGGACAAGAATGTTGATTGGCCTCAAATTGAATCCCGTCCATTTATCACTCGCCACCTCCATGCTCTCGACGACCCTCCACGCTTCTTCGATTTGGTTCGAACAAAAATCGGAACGATCCTCCGGTCAAACTCCTCTCCTTTCTCTTTTCTACCCTCAGCTCTCCCTCCCGTCAGCACCTATACGTATCCACGAATCGGATTCGGTAGAACGATCGAACCGTGTTTCTTGCGGAAGAGGAAGGCTCGCACCAATTCGTGGAGATGTACGTAGATATAAGTTATACGTGTTTGACGTATATGCCCCGCCGGATCGAAGAGCTTTTTAGTGACGCCAAGCCAGTCTGGCCGTTTTACGGGGATGTAAAATTAATTAGCGATTGGGGGATGTAGAGAGGACAGAGGGGCTGGCAGAACACAGGAAGAGGTGATGGAGAACTGGACAGAGATGGTCGAGCGTTATACGATCGGTCGACGCGATGTCGAGCCGGCTGAAATCTATTGGCTGCTTTTTCTCGTTCCGAGCGCGAGAGTAGAAGCGGAATTGCTCGGAGCGTATAAGACGAGGCAATTACTGCCCCCGGCGGAGAAAAGAAAAGCGACCCCCGTCGCTTTGCATTCCCCGACATCGTTAACGATTATGATTTTATGAATGTTATATTCGTGGCAGCACAAGAGAGAAAAGGAAAGAGAAGGAGAGAGAGAGAGAGAGAGAGAGAGAGAGAGAGAGAGAGAGAGAGAGAGACAGCGAAAACGCACGAGCGGATATCCTCTTCTTAAATATAAAAATTATGCTAATCCGATTTAATCGCATATCGCACGATGACGGCAGAATCGCTTGAGACGTACACGGCTATAGGCAATTACGGTTCATAATGGCAGAAGGAAGGCGACCCGCGTGCTACTGCAGGGGAATCGTTAAAAATAATTCTTAATTTCGCGAATATTACCGTCAGACATGCACGTCACTGTTTTCGTTGCAATAAAATATTATGCAAATTTTTGCCATTTTTATCGAGACACATATATGTACAAGTTGTAGTAAAAAGTTTCGTACTTTTTAATAGTTACAAATTTCCCAACGAAAATTTGACTTAATCCTTCTTTAGAAGAAAATTAATTAGCCACTTTTTCACCACTTTATTTCAATATTAAATATTTTATATTAGTTAATAAGGTCATAATGAAGCAACTTTTCAAGCAAAATTCATTAAGAATTAATTGATAAATATAATTTTATTACCCATTTACATATTTGAATTTTAACACGCGAAGAGTTAATCTTCAGTCGTTTATAATTAGAAACAGTAATCAATGTCTAAATTAAAATAACGTTTTAATTTGATCCAAAATATCTGCACATATTAGGAATCTTATTATTATTGAATATAGTAGGAGGGATAGAGAGA
>NW_017305408.1:981943-987031 GCF_001594115.1 Trachymyrmex septentrionalis | reverse complement strand
GTTTTAATTTGATCCAAAATATCTGCACATATTAGGAATCTTATTATTGTATTATTGAATATAGTAGGAGGGATAGAGAGAGAGGGGGGGAGAGAGAAAGAGAGAGAGAGAGAGAGAGAGATTATGTGTAAAAATTTACCAGCGAATGATAAATTCCTTTTGTGTTTCAACTCTTACTATAACAATTATATTTGTTTCTTTGTTTCAGGTGAGTCCACTTCTGCATATTTTAGCTGACGATATCCCGCGTACGTAGCCCAACACCAATAAATCGCGAGTTTGATGAGTGAGTCCATAAAAAAAGATTCGTGATCATTAATTTTGAGCGTCTTTTTTGCGACCGGTACGAAAAATTACGGAAGTAAAGCGCCCCAGCGCTTTTACGAAATTTTATCGAACCATTATGCACGCCAATTAAATGTCCTTTATCAGCGCGCTCGCAATTTGCATGATTGAATGATTTTAAATTGCGGAAGGGTGTGATGCGACGTTGCGGTACTCTCATATAAAATTAGTAATAACGTATAATTAATTTACGGCGGACTTGGACGTTTCGTTTCATAATATGATACAATTGTACTGAATTGTGCGGATCTTGACATGGATTTCGGCGCTGCTGCGCGAAATATTTCAACATAACTCTGTCATATTAATGAAATAATTCCATATTAGGCAGTATTGTACGTCGGGTACGAAAGAATTCATCTTCACTAAATTGTAACTCATGAAACGGTCCATTCAACGCACACTCACGAGGCAGTCGAGAACGCGGCGCCAAACTAATACATAGAGTGATATATCTTCGTGTCGAACAGCTCATTTGTATGTTCGCTTGAAAGACGCGTTTAGCGACGCACCGACAAGCCTCCGTGCTTTTCGCACCGTCAAGGTGTGCTTCATCTTCCGTTTAATCGACGATATTTGACCAAGCAGCATAGCGGCGTCCAGCCTTTCTCGAGTAATTAACGGGGCAATCAGCAGTCCTAAAAATGTTGCATTTAATGATAGAGCCTCTTTAGAAGACTGGGCTTGAAACTGTAGATTACATTCAGACAAGGTAATTGGTCAGACCGGTATGGACCACTGTGTGTGGAAGCAGCTGCGCCATTATAATTGCAGACTACCATCGTTCGGTAGAGAAAGAATGCTGGAGTAATTCGCTCATCGACGCAATCTCTCATTTTTCCTAGCGATGGCCTTCACCTCGGTGCTTCTGTAGTGACCCGATGATTTGACGCCGAGAATTTCGTCTGTGCACTAGGAAAAAAATTTAGTTATCTTTAGCAGAACTGTTTCAGTTGAGGCATTTTTTAATAGCAACCAGATATCTTGTTTATTATATAACAAAAATTTAATTGCTTCTGAAAAATGATTTCTTTCTGATTTGTAAATAACAAAAATATTTGTTTATACATTTGTTATTTTAATCAGAAAGTTTTGTTCGGTATAATTCAACCAAATTTTTGTTGTCACAACAAAATTTTGGTTCATAGAACATAACACTTTTTTCTTAGTAAGAACCTCTCAGGAACCACACGCAAAAAAGGACTCAATAATATCAGCTAAATATCAGTTACTGATACAAATTTTGCTGTTATTGATAAAAGTTGGTCATTGAAAATAAAATACATTTGCTATCGACTTTATCCAACTTTATCAGTTAAAATTAAAAGTCTATTTAACATAAGTAGTAAGTAATACAGTTATTCGTCACTATCTTAACCGCGTAACTGAACATTTCGCAATTCTTTCTGAGACGATGCCGAATGTTATTTTATTCTAGCAGAGAATATTTTTTGCTGTAGCATCTAAATTTTAGCAGTTAATAAATTGAGCTTTGGCAGCAACGACATTAACTCTATTATAAGGACACGTTTTAACTGCCACAAAGCTCTCTTCTAGCTGCGTTGACTAATCTTTTCTCTATGTGTATATTTTCACAATAAATTGCGAAAATTTGTCCAAGATAATTTATGATTTCTGAGCATGAATTTTTATAACGTACGTAATTATAAAATCTGTTTTCTATATAGCTGAACTAATTACACTTTTGAAATTTAAAGCGAGAAAGTGCAGTCTTAGAAACAGAAACAGATCTATGCAGAACAATACCTGCAATACCTACATAAGTGCATAAACGAATGAAATGATTGTGATCTATATTTACTGGATGAAGTTGGGCGCGAGAAAAACCATGCGAAGATGTCGAGTTTCAGTTCCGGGCAATCGATCTTCGCTAATGTTCCTTAGGCCGGAAATGTTCACCTTCGTTCACTGCGTCCTTATCAGGCATCTTTGCCCTATGTCGTTGATAGTTAAGACTTGGATTGATCTGCGCTTTGCGTTTCGTCGCGTGACGACTTGCGACAAAATAATGGACGAACCGGAGGAGATGATTGATAGCGCGAGCAAACGTATTTAACCTCGTGAAACCTTGTTGTACGTACCTTTGCCGCGCGCGCGCGAATTGCAAATTGCAAATAATAATTAACGAGCGAACGCGTGCATACATATTGATACAATCGATCGTTGTAAAATTAATCAACTGGCAACAAAAGATATACGACGCGATATTGGGGATATCGTGGCGCGAAAAATGGTGAAACCCGTTACCGCGTATGCGAAAAAGCGTGCGAATGGAAATGAGGTAGTTAGCAGTACCAACTTTCGTATATTTCGACTTTTATTCCCGATTTTCACGGTCGCCGCGACGTTTCTTGCACGCACTTTCGTCAAACTGGGAATTAACACTCCACGCTTACGTTACTTTTCATTTTCGACACAGTCGTTTTTACTTTATCCCGTTCCATCATCGTTTTTCTTCCTTTAACGATGCTGGTTTGCCGCTCGAACCGCGCATTTGTAATTGACTCGCTGCTTCGGAACGAAGGTGTCGTCTGGAGAAGCAAGCAGGGGCCAATTATTCGCTCGGCAATCTTTTTAATATTTTATTATATTACTTTCGCTCTGAGATCGCAACTTTGAATTGGCTCTGTCGGAGACTGACGGTAGATGACTAAGAAACTCTTTCCGATACGATTGCACACGCTGGATGGCATAACAAAGGAGAGAGAAAGAGATGGGGTACACATTTTTCAGAATAATATCAGGCAAACAACGACTAAGCTTCGAGATTATATTATATATATTATTATATAAGAGAGATACCAGCAAACTTATCCTTTCCTAATTGGTTTGTCTGAATATTTCTTTCGTTTTATATATCTGCATATATAGATAGACGGCTGCTCGTAAACATTTACTCGCGTTCTAAAATCTGCAGGAAAATTTTTGGTGATTTAATGATATGATTTTTAGAGACAAAATGTATGAACTTCCGATATTTGTTTGGTTTGTTACGATTTTGAGATGAATTGGCATATATTAGTTATGCGTTCATCTTGATTTTGTGAATGATTAATTAAAAAGAATTGGAATACTTAAATAATTTATATTTGTTATTATTAATGTTTGAATATATTCGCATGTATGTGATAAACTTGTAATTATTTATATATTTTTTTTATTGACTAGAGAATGCATTCCGCACTGATTAGAATATAGATATTTGATATTCAGATTTGCCAGTCATTTCGAGACCGAGTGTATTGCTACATTTTTGCAATATCGCACATCGTTGAATATAGAAAATTTCGGCCATTCGTGATATTGCGAGGACGTAAATCGAATCGATGTCTCGTTCGAACGTACTTGGCTTGTCGTCTACATTTTTCACGCATGCATGACATTGCAACTATATCTCACGATACGATGGAAAACAGGATCGTAACGTTTGATGGTAAAATCTGTGTCCGATCGGTAGTACCAATCATAGAGTACACGTTTAACTGATCTTGCATCGTCTCAGCTAAGAATCGAGAAATACGACGAGTTACCGAAAGGAGATCTAAAGCTAGTGGATAGATCGATGATTAGACTTGAATGAGATTAATCTAATTTAAGGCGGAATTTTTTAGAAATCTTTCAGAAAGTTTTATGCATAAAATATATATAATTTTTAATTTTTCTGTTTATACATTTTTCATTTATATATACACTGAAATAAAAGTATACTAAATTTTAATAAATCAATTATGTGTTTGAATAGTATCACTAAATATTTACTAAATATAAAAATTATTTGATACAAAATTATTAATTTGATTTAACAATCTTTTTTCTATTGAGTAAATATTTATTTACTCTAAGTAAATGTTGACACTATTTAAATAAACATTTATTAAAATTTAGTACATTTTTTCGCGGTACATTTACACATTTTTCTAAAGAGAAATAAGGTTAACACATACCAAGTAAATCTTTAGCTTATATTTTATTACCATTAAAATAAAATTAAAAAAAAATCTGTCGTTGTTTAGATATTTATCATGTACTTTTGCCAATTCGTAAAAGCAAAATGCGGACAGGGATTTGAAGTAAATCGCCCTTCAAAAATATCCCTTGAGATTCATTCGCGTAGAATCTTCGCGATTTCACTTGTGAGATTTGACTTTTAGCAACCTGTGAAAATCTCGGGATATAACGCTTTAAATGGAGCGCGAGAGTTTAGTACGATTTAATCTGGTTAGTTTCGTAGTTCGCAGGAAAGAAGTCCTCGGTTCTTGGGTTAAGTGGTTTAGTTTTACGAATGGATGAGATCCGTAAGAGGCAACACTTAATTGGAACGTGCTTGTCCTCTCGAGGAAGGAAGCTGCAACCCACGCGGAGAACGACCCTCGTAGATCTCGCGGAAGCACTCTTGAAAGGGCGACATTTCGCTCCCGCGCACGATTCGAACTCCTAAACTGGATTTCGACTATCGAGTAACGGGGTAAAAGGTGCTTTTATATAAGTTCCACGCTCGTGTCATAGACAATGGATCAGGAAAGAACGAGTTAGCTTGTGGAGAAGACTACATGTATTACAGGGTTTACGTACGCATCCTTACAATCGCGCAAGAGTTCTATCCTATTCAGTTTCCGTGCCAAATCCGAGAAACAAATAGGATAAGATGTTATTTTCTATATATCAATCATATGGTATATATATATATATATATATAATGGAAGATTATTCAGTTATACGATA
>NW_017305408.1:963273-981843 GCF_001594115.1 Trachymyrmex septentrionalis | reverse complement strand
TATATATATATATATATATATATATATATATATATATATAATGGAAGATTATTCAGTTATACGATAATATCTATATTTTTCATTTCGAACTGGTATTACATTTTGACGTAATATAATGCATGAACCTTCGTTTATTCAAAGCTTTTTGCGTTGATTATATCTGCGCATTACGGCACCAACGGTGGCGTAAAATTCCTGTGGTAATTTCTCGCGTTTATTGCATTATCGATTGCCGGATTTAAATGTGTGAAATATGATTTCAAGCAGAGATGGGCTGAAGCACTAAATGTGATTATCGGGCATGTTTTTGTTTCGTACTGTTGTGCAAATGTGTCGCGATAAGATAATACGTGTGTATGTTTATAATATTAACGGTATCGATTCATGCAAAAGATTCATGATTATTCCGATATTATTTTATGCCCAAGCCTCATCTGCTGCATATGATATGGCATTATTTTGCATCCAAAACGGCTTCTTCTACATTTTCCAAATAAAATTTAACACAAAATTGGAAAACATCAAATTGAATTAGAAACCGTACGAATGTATGTAATAATGGTAATAGTGAGATCTACATATGATATTTTCTCTTATATGTCATAATAACACTAACAATATCTAGATATACCTACAGAAAATGATTAAGAACTTTAGAGATTTAGCATACGTAAATTGCAAAGTATTATCGAAAGGAGCAATTGTTATATATTTTATCTCTATACTTGATCTGTGTATACTTGAATCGTTGCGAAATTCCTTAGTCCTCTTAAGAAGCGAGGGAAAGAAATTATGCTAGCGAATCTGAAAGAAGTAGCAAAAGCCGCCACAAATTATCGCGCTATGCATCCCATCTCGAAAAGAGAGATCGCGGAATATTCTCGTGGCGTGGCATCTGCATATGCCCTAGAACAGAGACCACCCGCCGTCGTTGGTATCAATTTACTTGTTCGAGCACGCATCCGGTCTCTGGGCCCATCTACAGCGTATCTCGAAAAGCGGGCTGCAACGTAAAAGCGGAAAGAAAGCCGGGTACGAGAGTCGCAAGAGACGTGCGAGAGGAAGGACGGGGGCAAAGCAAGATATCATTTTCCTCGTTTTCCCGGCACACAGGAAAATAGGCCAGACACAAAGTACATGCAATGGCGGGTTACTTCGATGTATCTCTCGTAAGCTGAAAAAGCGGAGCGCAAGAAATAGCGAAAATAAACGAGACGTGCTGATGAGCGGCGAAAAGGGGCAAGCGAAAAAGAACGGCGCACAATTTCCGATGCGATTACGTTTATGGTGAAATGTATGAAAATATTAAATATTTATTTAACCTTCCTATTTAGAATGGAAAAAAAGTTTTACGCCCACAAAAATGGTCATTATTATTACTTGCGTTGTATTTAAAAACAAAATTCTCGATCGTAAAATGAAAAGGTTGTTCTCGGTGATCCAGAATTATTTGTAATACATACTTGTACATGTAAGAAACCAGCGTTTGTTGTTCTCTCTTGTTCTTTCATCTCGCGGAAAGTATGCGTAGCACACAGACACCGAGACGATAGAAAGTTAACTTCGTGAACTGCTTGAATTTTTTACAAGTAAAAAAAAGAAATGCAGGAAGTTATGAAAATAAGAAGATACTGACCTACTATTGATATCGAGCGTTCTTTCCTTGGCATAGATTCGCTTGATGCACGAGTAGTCAAAGGATCTATAAACTTCGGCTGCTTCTCAGAAGGCGATTCTCTGTGAATTTACGTGGAACAGGCTAGCCCCTAGGCAAGCTAATGTTTCGTTTTCCTCGAAAGTTGCCGGTTCAATCTTTCTATTTACAAGTTCCGAACTAATGATAACAATGTGTGTAACTGCACGTGTATAACATCTGGGAATCTAGAAAGGTTCGTCGTACATTCGAATGCGTTTGACGTGAGGAAGATAGTATTAATTTACATAATTTTAATGGAAAAATGCATTTTCGTGGCATCCTTTTTATCTTGGAATTGGCGTTTCTCGTGGGATTTCCTCTCGAAACGCATAATGGTAGATGCACTGCTAGTCAATCGATGCATGCAGCTCGGCAGCTTCGCGCGGAACCGACTTTACTCGAATTTGCATGCGGATCCTCCTTCTCCCAGGATACCCGTTCGCTGGCTGCCCGCAGGTTACCGCATCGACTGGTCAACCTATACTTACTTACGTCATAAAATGTTCCGGCATAAAGGAAAGGATAGCGAAACCTATGATACGCGCGCCTGGAACGTTTCTCGAACGGTGCGCGCCCGCGGTTGGTATCAATTTGCATTTTGTAATACTAACTTTTAGAATCTTTTGCGGCGGTGCAAGTTTGCGCTATGAAAAGGACGTAACTTTACAGACCGGCGAACTGTAAGCGATGCGATTTGAAGGCACGCGTAGCAGCACAAGTGAAACTTGGCTATATATTTCAGTTGGTTGTATTCTTATTGTGTTCGACGTCGCCTCCCTTTTTAACAGTTATTTGGCAGTGAGATATTTTTTCTTATATTCTTTTTGTTTACACGATTGCATACAAATTATAAAGGCATGTATTATAGTTCATTTCCTCTTCCATTTCACTTTTCGTCCAAACCTCAGCATTATATAATATATTGAAAGATTTCTATAAATTTAATAAATGTGTGGTCATGAGAATAATTCAACCAAATCGATTCTTTAAATTAAGAAACGTCATTGATCGCATTCAAGCTAAATTTTGGTGATTAATTAACAAAAAAGTTTTCATTCAAAATTAAATTGTTACAACGAACTAAACATGAATAGGAGTTTCGAATCCAAATCAATCTTTCTCTCTCTGTGTACAAATCGGAGTCTGTAAAAAGTGACTTTAATATATACGTGTGATTAAGTTTTCCGTGTAAAAAAGCAACGCACTATACAATATGGATTTACACATTTAAACACATGTAATGTAGTGACATTTTTCACGGAAAATTAAATCGCCCACATACGTGTATATTGAAGTTACTTCTACTTGGATCTGCAACGAAGCTATAGACATCGTAAACGTCGAGGCCCGAGGTCAAACATGTTACCGTTCGATTGATCTATGGACCTGACGGTATCGCGGTAACCGCGACTTTATCTGAATTTGCGTGCAAACGAGGTTAACCACCGGGTCTTCTCCCACTCGGCCGCGCCGATCCCTTTCCCACCCCGGCGGGGATGCTCGGGTTTTCTCCGTTGACCGGAGCCGCCGGGTCGGATCCGGCTCGACCCGTACTTGCTTACCCTACACCGTAAAGCGCACCAGTATAAACGAGAGGGAGGCGACGCACACCCACGATACATGGGGCCGGACCGAGACGCCATCCTTGAAGGTACGCACGGTCGCCGGCATAGCAGGCGAACTCGTCTGGTTTCCTCTCTTCTCGCCGGGGCCATTCCTTACCGGGACATTTTTATGACCGACATTTTCACCGCCGTCGACCTCTTGCAAAGCGACCTCGACGAAAAAATCTCGCCTTGGGTGGATGCCTTGCCGGGCGCAAACAGGAGCCGGCAGGAAGCGATTATTTATAACGGTGCGATCCTTTAACTCGCCAGGAACCAAGCGCACAAGTCCGAGCTGCTTGTCTTTTTGTTGCGCGCCGACGCGACGTGGCGTTCGCGTGGGTATAATATCGCCCGGATCGTCCGCGGTGACATGTCGAATGTACGCGACCGAATGTTGGAAAGAACACAGGTAATCGATCGATGGCGCCTGCGAGAAATGTGGGCGTCGCTAACATTATATACTGTCGCACGGATGCTTGCGTGATAAATCGGTGATAAGAAGCGGTGGCGTTTTATACATCGTACAAGTATTACTTTCAGATATATTTCAGATTATACATACTTGGAGTAACGCGAAGGACCGGTTTTATAAATAAGTCTGATCAGTATGATACAGGTGATATCGAGTAAAGGTGAATCAATGAAGTAATATTACGTTAGCACCGAGTTCCAGTTTGTGAAACGATTATTACCGCTTGTTAGAATGATGTTTAATGGAACTTTACATACGCATATATTTCTGAGAGCTCGCGAATAGGGTCACGTTCTACAAATCAATAGCACGGGAGAATCCTTTCGACGAACGAACAGGTAGGTAGATCCTTCCTTGATTTGTGAGTCTCTGATCTCTGATCAAGAAATCGATCTCAACTCATTATACGTCGGTCCTTCTCATTATCGTGCACACGTTTGTTGTGAGAAATGAAACGGCGGGGTCTCTGCCCACGAGGTTGCACGCGGCGGCTGCACGTTCTAAGGACTTGAAGTCACGCGACGTTTTACCGAATGCAATAACGAGTTATTTATCCCCTTCTGTGTCTGCCGCCCATTTCGGAATTAAATCGTGCTCAGACTCGCATTATCTAATTACGTTCGAACAACACGGTTCAATATCACGCGAGTTATCTATCGATACTTCATCGAGAAAGTGTAATAAAGTGTTCGAAATGGTATAAAGACGAAAATTACGAAAAGAGTAGAGGTGGCAAATATATATCAAAAAATAGCCAATAAAGGATCAGTACTGTCAAATTCGTAACATCCATGTTATAGGTACCCAATCTAAGTTATTTTCAACAATTTCTATGTCACCGCTGCTCTTACTCGTTAATTTAATTAATTTATACAATGGAGTTAAATAATTTAATTCAGGAAAATGTATTAAATTTTACTCAAACTCAATTTATTATATATTTAATTTATTTTACACGACACATGACATGTTATGTATTTAACTCAAGGAATTATCATTGCTGGTTTGTATATAACAGTGAAACGCGAAGAGAAAAAATATAAAATACTACATACACGGGAAAGAACGGTTTTCTTAAAGTATCAGTTTAGCTAGATAAAAATCGGAAAATAATTTTGTTGGATTATCCAAATAATTACGTAGGCCGTTCTAAGCCGATTGCTAGAATGTCGAAAGCTTTAGCAGCGTAGCTACATAATTATTTTGATGTTTTAACAAAATTATTTTCAGATTTGTATCTATCTAAATTTTTTGACACTTTAGCAAAATTGTTTTTGCTATGTGTAGTCATTATTCAAATTTTAACATATCGTAATAACAAGCAGTGGAAGTGCTAGCTGTGCTAGAGACGCGGCAGCCTTTAACGAGGTTGCTGAATTTCGCTGAGAGCGAAAAACGCATCGCGCCGTGGCCGGCGCGGTGCAACGTGGTAGACAAAAAAAAAATCCGTGGCCCGATGAAGCGCGGGTACCCGATTGCAGCAGCCGTGTGAAACGCGAATGCAGGAGAAGCGTGGGGAAAGAGTGCTAATACCTAAATAATTGCTGGCTGAACCTGATATGATTTAATAGCGTTCTTTGTAAGGGGGATGGGGGAGGGTTTGGGTGGTACGCGCGAGGGAGTATGGCGGAATGTTGGGCACAGATGATGCTGCGGTGCAGTTGGGTGTCCTTTTCTATCTCGTGTGGCTCGGCAATGCAAAAAAAGAATGCCAAACGTTGGACGATAAATGCAGCCGCGGCTACGGGCGACGCCGAAAATCCTCCTAGCTGTCGCTCCCCCCCCCCTCCCCCCCACCCCTCTCAGCACCAAACATTTTCATGAATGCTAGCGAATGCGCCACGTGTTTGCCTGCGGTCATCTCGAATCACCTGTGCAATTTGTTTTATCACCCTCAAGTTGGCACTGTATTCGCGATCGCGCGAAAATTGTCGACGTTGCTGGCAGTAATGCTCGCTTTACGGCTTTTCAATGCGCCGCAGGACAAACTACGATATTACAGATCGCTTAAAAGCGATAATGGTTATTTGCATGATTATCGAAAATGTTGCTCGATGTATATTCTGACAGTTTTTTTTTTAAACCGATAGTTTCAGTTGAGCGACAAAAAAGGATAAACGCATGTTACGATCTCTTCTCTCCTCGCACGAGGAATTTGAAATTGCCAAATCGATAAATAAGAAGCTTAAAGGGTCGTACACTGAGAAAAGTGTCTGGTTTAAAATAGACAAAGACCAGAAGATTCTAATTATATCAGAAATCTAACAAATTTAACCTGAAAATCATGTGATTGATGGTGATCCATTTTCAACCAGAATTCCAAATCCAATCAAACATTGTTCTCAGTATGAGTTTATGAAATTTCGTGACAGACTGTATTCGTTGTATGGACCTTTTTTGACGTCTTCCCATTGTTATATTGCATTAGTTTATTAGATAACGTCACCGTTGTGATATTGTTAAGGTAATCAAGTTGAAGACGTCTCGGCTTACGTTGGATACACCACGCCAATGTCTGACAGCTACGACGTACTAACCATGATGCATGCATGCGTGAATATGATATACCTTATACGACGAAACTCGTGGAGATAGAGCGTGAAGATATATATCTCCCGGCAGTCACGCTTTATTTGAAATATTCACCATTTTCGTGAATAACATGCACCTACGTGCTAACATAAGATGTATCATATGGCGAGTTGTAAGTGGTGTTGCTATATTATACAATACACCGATTAGGTATAACAATGCGCAGATGAAAATATCTCACTTTACTGATAGATTAATTTTAATCTCGGTTGAATTTACTCGCCTTTTTTTAATTCTAAAAAGTAGGAAAAAGTCAAGAATCCGGTTGAACCGGAATTAAAGTTAATCCGCATCAATGAGAATTGATTGATGTCTATGTCTTTTTTTATGCACAGATAAAGTATACGCGTGAATATATGGGGTGTTTCAATTTCTTACAAATTTAAAATCTAAATTTTTCATTTATTCAACATGTGCAAGTATAATCAAGATTAGTGCAGGCCCGTGCAACCATCGCTGTTTTTACAGGACCATTGTTTTTCTTACGAATGTCTATAAAATCCCAATTTCTCGCGTTTAAGTAGTGAAGTTTCTCGGAGTTCATTTCGTTCGTGAGGAAAGGACGGCTTTTCGCTTGTCTGAGCCAAAGTAGCTAGCTTTTGTGCTCGAAAGCTACTGCAGGATAGTCGCGAATGTTTACCCGAGGTATTTGACGGTTGGACCAATACCGAAGTAACCGCGGCAATGTTTGTTGGGCGATAATAATTCGATCGTTCTTAACAAGAGCACTGCTCTATATTGCGCACATCATGTTAAAGAAGCAATATATATATATATATATCATAATTAATAATATATAAATGCATTTCTGTCGACATAAAAAAAATAATATATACAATAATTAGTATTAATTATGACAAATTAATGATAATTATTACTGACGGTCGAAAAAAAGATTTTTTTAAATTTCTTTTCTATCGTCTGTGAACTTTTGGTAGATGCCTTTCTCCTTTCCTAAATATATGATATTTTTATATAAAATTGTCATTCTTCTTATTATTATTATTATTAGGAGATAGAAATAGATGAGGGAAGCATTTATTAGAAGTTTATAAAAGTAATGAGACAGATCCGATTTACCGAGTCCAGGGTTACTAAATGTACTTTTTACGACGCTGCAACTGAATTTGAGATATTATTATAATATCAGATAACAACAATCGATATTAGATATACCGATATAGAGCTCCTGCCGCACGAGAGAAAGGAGTGCAATCAAGTAAAACGCGATGCATCTCGTCTATTCAATGAGGACGAGACGAGATGCAGGTTTGTGCGGCATCATAAATTTTGCATTAATGATTCCGTCTTGTTTTTATCGTGCAAATTGCTTCCAGAACGTTCGATTCTCTTGCATTCTCTTCTTTTATATATAGTTTGACACAAACAACCTTTTGACAGTTCACATTGATATTATCCTTGGAAGATAATACAATAAATATAATTTTGTGCATTTTGATCATGATAATTATCGGTTGATCTGTTTTTTCTTCTTCTTACGTCTTACGTTCGTTATATATGTTATAAGTTGGCAATAATCGTGTTTTTACCGACAGTTTATGGCAACCGAGATCGATCGATTAAATTGAATTTGATTCGATGGGATTTCTAGTTCACGCGTGGCGTATCTACCACAGCTCCGATCATTTTCTTCGTGTTATATTGTCTTAAGCGGTTTTTAATGGATTAATGACGCAAACTTGGTAATGTACGATCATGAGTAACCATACGGACGAAATAAATCGGCCAGATGTGAATACAGTGATTTCTCATTGCAAACAGATCGTTGGCTACCATGTTGATAATTTCATGTAAATTGACTTTAAATTGTTACTTGACGGATAATCTGTTAACGGATAAAATACTCGTGGAGAATTATATGCTGACTCGGAGGAGAAAGCCGCTAATGGCAGCAATGAAAAGCGCGGCTCCTTCTGCATCTCGTAAATCGATGATTTCGTTTCTGCCGACGCATGCATATGCAAAGAGATGCAAAATTTATCGAGTGCAAGAGCGCGTTGGTAGATCCTTCTAACAGTCGTGGTGCATGCGGTAGTAACGATACGCAAACGATCCTCTCTCGACTCGATTTCAGGATACTGCTGTATAAACTGCTGTATATCATATTAGCTGTTATTGCCTTAAGTATACCTACATGGCGTAAACGTCACCGCATGATGTTATGACGTTAAGCGCCACCCGCCGTCTTCTCGCATCCGCACTAAGCCCCGTTGAATATCCGGCAATCAAAGCCAACGAATTAGTGTAATATATCTTCTCCCGGTTACTCTAATATCCTGTCTTTTTATTTCCGTTTTTGCTTATTTCTATTTTTCTGCCATTATGGCAGGATGTTAATAAAATGGCTATTAATAAAATGAATTCCTAAAGAGTTTAATTTGAAATTCGTTAAAGAATATAAAAGAAGGGAAGACTCTTGATTGATGCGAATTATATTTTTTCTTTTTTCAGTAGCTACAACATCGACCTAATAAAATTGGGTTGATTTTACATCTCTTTTGTCAGCGTGTGAATTTTTAGCTAATTTTTTTTTGATTATTTATTATAGCAAATAAACGAATCTATATGTAATCCGAAAAATATTGTGAGTAGTTTCTTTCTTTTAGCATTGACAGAATTTTGTAGCAAAGAGTTTTTTTCTTTTACTATCGGAAAGATTCGTATTTTATCGAAAAGAATTGACTTTCAAAGAACATGATCGATACTCGAGAAACATCAAAGGGAGCTGTACTAAGTGTACTACGATTGGGACGAAGGAGTCGTGGACATGGAAAGGCGAGAGACGAGCATCGTTTGGCGGTGATAGACGACAATCCACATAGATGAGCCCTTGTTCCCTACGATTTCCAGGAAATAGCTATCGTTAAATAAGTACCGTCGATTCACCTGCGCCACCACGCGCTAAGAAGGCGACCGTGCTGAATGAGGAGATCGAATTGACTGATTCCACCTTCTATTTCCTTCACTCCTTGTCTTTCTTCACCTCTCTTCCTTCTATTGCATTTTTCTATCTTTTATACATTTTATTAATGTTTGTTTATTTTACTGTTAAAGTTTATAACTCGGAATTGCACGATGAATGGCGAACAGGGAGTCCATCCATTCGCGATGCATGGAGAGATAGCCACTCGAATTCACGTACCGTAGAATACCTATAATAAGAGTCTCCATTGTATGTCTGACTTTTGATTGACTTCGCCGTATTTGGGTTGAAACCGGAAATTCTCCAGATTTGGATGATGTACCTAAAAGTGGTCAGCTAAGTGACAATAAGCATTTGTCATGTTATAAAGTTTATAAAGTGTGAGTTTACAAAGTTTACGAAATGTGTGAAAAGAAAGGTGAGGTTTGTATTTTTCACAGTGAACTTTAAACAAATAAAATATAAATAATGAAATTTGTACAATTAATACAAACTTTTGACACATATATGTAGAATGTTACATTAATCTAGTTTTTATTACAGTATTAAATTGTTTGGTTGTATAAGCGAAGATTGCGAAATTTATCTATTATTACAAGCATTTAAAATGTGTAGTTTTTCTAGACAGAAAAAAATTGAAATACGGACTGTGTTCATAATAAATAACACAGATTGAAGTAACTGGCAGCCTAAGAAAAAAATAAGTAATTTACGTTTTTTAATAGTATTTGAATATTTTGTGCCTAGGCTGTGAGCCATTCCGGTTTGAATCCATACATGGCCGCTACAGTGTCCAGACTTATTATAGGGATTTTAGCGTACCGATTGCGCTAGTCTTCGAGCTGGAGACGCAGTGCTTGAATGCTCTCGTATTTCATTAGAACACCAATCGAGATCCGGATTTCCTCTCTGATCTTCGTCGTTTCGATCTTGGTCGACTCCTGAATCCTACAAACGTCGTACTAGCTTCGCATTCGTACAACGTGAACGTACACGTTCCTTAATTGCGTAGTTACGTAACGAGTCTGTAATCCAGCTCTCGACCGACTTTACTTTTGAAAGACGAAGCCGCCGCGGTGCTAATCTCAAATTGCTAATTCCGGATGGCTAATTCAATTAGGAGAATAGTTCCGCGCAGCATCTGAAAGGCGGTCTAAAGACCGTGGCAGCGAGACGAAGCGTTTCTAAAGGGCCACGCGATATTAGTGACGCTTTCTTGGTTGTACACGTTTAGATGGTATAATGGTAACGTAACTGACTACTTATCGGTGCAACGCGAGGCTGGTTCGGACCGCGAGGGCCGGTCAGAATAGAACCGACTTGGCGGTTCTTGCGGTAACTAGTGACCAGAAGGTGCTGGCTGGCTCGCTTCGGTGCCTACACGTCCGAATCATCGGCGCTTGATAGGAGCTACCAGCGGAACGAGAGAATGATGGGCTATGTGGCTCAGGCAGGATGTGCTCTGGATGCAAAATAGGATGAACGCGAAACGGTGATCAGTGAGGAGAAACGGTGGCGCGGTAGCGATGGCCGATTCGCCAAAGGAGAGCTGCCAAATCCGCCGTTTGTTTTCCCATCGATTCGTCCATGTCAGAAACCCAGAAACTGTGCAAACTCGGAGATGTTCTCGGAGTTACGGTTAGTCGAAGAAAATTGCATCTATACTATTACTACGATTTTCAATTAGCAATAAATTACATTGAACGTATCTCTTTTCTTAGATTTTTAGTTACATTATGAGGAAAATAATATTATATGATTAAACATATAGATAGAATAATTGAATTTTATTAATTTGTGGAAATATTTGTAAAGGCTGTAATTTTATGTAATAAATGCATTTTATATATGAAAACACTGGAAGAAAAGTGTATTTTCTAGTATTTTAATATTTGAATTACGTTTCTTACGCGAAATTACAGCTTTCACAAATATGATAATAAATTAATAAAATTTACCTATTAAATTATTGTTTAATCATTTCATATTAATTTTCGTTAATTTTCCTTAATTTTTTTACTAATCTTACATAATAGGTAATAGGATTGCAGTTGTTATTCGCACTATCATAATGACTCATTTCCGTTTTACTTTCAATCGCATTTTAATCTCAACTTTTGATCAACGAAATGGCCACAATGGAGTCGATATTTAAAAGATGCAATTCTTCAATTCGTTTCACGTCCGAGCAAATGCCAACGTTAGAACTGTCAGTGGAGTTAGTGTTAATGACATTAAGATACCGGACAACCGATTCTCATTAAAAAGTTTCGATTAAAATGAATCCTTTTAGCACGAGAGTTGCATCTTCGACTACTAAGGTCCTAACCCTCTCCCTTCAAAATGGGCGCTCGGCCGCGCTCGTCCTTACGTCGAGCTTGACAAAAAATCTAATTAGAAGTGGATTAAAATTTAATCACTCGCTAAAGGAACTTATCCTGGGCGCTATCGGTGGGTGGTGTCCTCTTCATTTAATTGTAGCTCAGCTGCTTTACCCCGCTCTTTCCGGTTTCGCCGTATCCCTCGATTATACCAGACTTGGTTTTTTTTATCTCTCCTTCTCTTCCTCATCCTTGCACTTTTTCGAGCCACGATCGGGCTTCGCCGGGCAACAATTTACTTTGCATAGACATTAAACCCTGTTACTTAATCGAGCTACCGTCGTCGTCCCGCCTTAAGCGCCATGGATGGCAACACTTTCTTGCGTGGGCGGAATCTAAAGGCTCCCGACTGAACCCATTCTCTGGATTAATCCTCGTTTGACCGGTCGCGTCGCGCCGATGCGCGACGAAAAAAGAGTGGAATTCACTTTACAAATTTACCATATATGATTCGAAGTGGACGCGTTTGTGTATGGCCATATCATGTTTCATTGCCATTTAGCACATTTGACGAGTGGCTCGTTTTGATTTTCTGCGAATCGATACAAAAGGTATTGAATGTCGAAGTTAGTTATCAACAATATACCACGCTTCGCTAATTTTCACTGCACTATCGCATCGTAGTAATTTTTTATTTTTATATTTATCTGACGTTCTGACTGATAGCTAATAATTGATATCGATAGTATTATTGATATTTTTTAAAATCTACGTATATTTGCAAATGCGTGAAGAAAGTATTACAAAGTTAAGAGCTGAATCATTGCATAGTTTTTTGTTTTGTATTATATAATGATAATTTTATAATGGACATCTTCAATAGTTGATTGATACAAGTTCCTTACAATTTCACGTATTATTTTTATTATATATATATGTAATAATATATAATTAAAATAATTTACTTTTACCTCTTTCTTCAGAAAATTAGAAAATACCTTTATTGGACATTACTAGAATTTTTTATTTCGTCACCATGTCTCGTTCGTTTTTCAAGTAGAATATGCGCTTTTTCATTTTACCGCTGTGAAAACTGTTCTCACATTTCCGGAAATAACACTCGTAATTTGAATGCGGGCAAAAGAGGTACGTTCGAAATCTGGAATGCGTGACTAAAAATCGATCCACGTTTTTATTTTGTTATTACTTTGTCGAACTTCATAATAGAAAATTGCTGCAATTGCATAGCGCGTGGTCACTGTGTCGCCACAATGTGTGTGCCACAGAATCGATGGTCGCGTGCTAATTCTTGCGGAAAAAATTCGATTTAATCACTCTTTTCATCGGACAACCTCTATCGCTCTCGTTACCAGCGCACATTGCAGTGCGCAGTTGCTTTAGAAATTTCTCAAGCAACTGGGTCACTCTTCAGGACGTTATTTCCGTACGAGAATCTCATCTCATCCACGCTCACTCTCATCGGATAACGAGAGAGTAATTGGGGAAGAAGATTAGATTTCGCTGCGGGGTTGGGGTTTGCTCGCATTCGACTTGGAGACTTACGCGCTATTCGAGCTACCCACAAAAAGATGACCTCATTACACCGTCGCTCACCGTTGAGCAAATATGCTCCGTATAGTAACGGATTACAGTCGCATATAGTAAGTAAAGTTTTCCGACGTGGTCAGTCGTCGCTTAACCATTGCCAACCATCCCAGATTCCTCATGGGGAAATTCTCTTCGGTGATACGGGACGGGGTGAGAGCCCGACTCGACCTCCGCCATCAAAGATTCAGTTGCTCTCGCACGCACCTCTGCGGCTCGCCTACGACCTCACGCCGACCCTAAATCCTGACCCCCTCGTTCGTGTCTTGCGACTAAGCTCGACGTAACTGCCATTATTATACCGCTGTCGCCGTATCGACCTCGGTGCTTCCTGATCTGATCTTCCTCCCACCTATTAATTTCGTAGCCGTGATAATGTGATATCGTGCAAACATATTGCTTAAACGTTGCCGGATCGTGTTTTAATCCGCCTCTGTTGTTTTTCGCGCAATTTTATAATGTTATGTAATATATGTTAATGTTAGGTAATATTATATAAGATGTTCATCATTTTATACTTGCGCTAGCTTTGTTAAATATAAATGCATAATGGAAATGCTCCTTGATATTGCTGCATAATTGAGTGTGCTTCATGGAATTATTAATTATGTCGTGTTGACTTTTCTGACATTTATTACAATAGTTTTAATTATTCTTTGTTATTCTTATACGTATTATCTAAGAAAATAAGTATATTTTTGTATAATTAGTAGAAATAAATTAGTTACTTTAAAGAGAGAGAGAGAGAGAGAGAGAGAGAGAGAGAGAGAGAGGATAGAACGGTGCTAACGGAAATTCTCGTGTGTCAACATAAAATGATATTGTCTTTAAAATGAAACGTTCGCAGACGTTTCCTAATCCGGGTATAAGCGGAGCTTGTCGTGTCATGATAATCCTATGGAACGATAGAGGGTGCGAACTCCCCGAAGTTGAATATACAAGGTAGGGTAATTAATTGACAAGCCTTATACGTCAACCGCATGTTTACTAATCCACCCGCTGTCAACCCTGAAAGCTTCTTAAGGAGATTTTTCTGTAAGCCTTATTTATCGCCAAAATTAATTTTACCTGTAAAATCTGGTTATTAAAGTATTGTGATTGTAATAATATATAATTATATATTGTACGATAGACAAACTATGAGAATGACAACTATTAATCGTGTGGCACAAGTGCAAACATGATATGGCACGTAAATGATAGCCTTCTGTACAAAGCAATATTGTTTTTTTTTATTGTGATTTGACAAGATGGATGTGTATGTGTGTGTGTGTGTGTGTGTGTGTGTGTGTGTGTGTATGTGGGGCGAACATAAGTTTTACAATTACGTTAACTTTCAACATATTCGTTCCGACGTCTTGCTGAGCAGGAGAGCGAAAACGGTCGAGTTCGTGGCGTGGGTGGTCGACAAGGAAGCCGCGAATTCGAGGCGCGAATACATCACTGAGATCCTGTGCGTGTAAACAGCCTGCAGCCTACAGCGGACCGCGAATTAACTCTCTCTCCTGGAGATACCCGAAGCCACCGTTGACTTATTCTCCCAGAGGGAATTCTCGAGTAGAAAAACAAGATTATCCCTCCTGCGGGATATAAAAAAGAAGCTGCCGCCATCGTTCTTTTGGGACGGTGCCACTGCGGTGGGATATCTTTCAGTTACAGAAAGTGATAGTATTTGATTTCGCGATAGTTATTGGATGAGCTTTATAAAAGGGCGCATCGATTTATTCGTATTTTGATAATACATATCAATGTTTTTCTCTTTTTTTTTTCCCCTCTTTTTATCTATCTTTAATTTAATTAAATCTAAAACCATATTCTTTGGTATGGTGATTCTCATAAAAAGAGGTTTTACGATAAATTGAAAAAAAAAAACGCGCGAATTGTCGATCAATGAAACTGAACAACGCGTTCTGCCTATAAATAGAATACGAAACTCGGTGTACGAAACGAACACTGTGCGATGCGCTTCGATGCCGCGTAAAAAATAATACTCATAAAACATTGTGCACATCGTTAAAAGCACGCCAGAGCCATTTGGAAATTTCAAGTCCGTGCCGGAGCTCGAATAATTGGCAATGAAAAAGAAGTTTTGCCACATCGAAAAAATGGTATCTGTTGCCAATTAGATTTTTAATTACGACTCATCATTTACACACGATCCACGGTGCCGCACGCTGCGTCACGCAAAAACAGCATTTGGAAGTGCGCTTCGTTTGCGCAAATTAATTTTAATGCTCAATTTTTCGCGATGATTGTAAAGCATAAAGACGGTTGTTACATTTATATAATGTTCCAGCCATTAAAACTTTGAGCTCAGTCACAAATTACGCAAATTTGCTGTTAAATTGGACGCGACGTTATCGAAATTAAAGTGATCTTTGAAGTGAGTAGAGTAAGTTTGGAAAAAGAGCGAGGAGAAATCTCCTTATGTCAAGAGTAGTTGTTCGAGAAGAAGTCGTCGGAAGGCGCGTGGTACTCAAGTTTCGAGGAGTCAAACATCGGACCTTTCGCCTCCCTTCTCGGTGTTTATTCAAAAATCTCGCGGCAGTGATTCGATCTGGCAGAACCTGCCAGAGATTCTGCTCGCAAATTAATGCAATGCGCAGACGAGGTTGGAGGAGACACACGAAGACACACTGAAGGTGGGAAGGGGCAGGGGAAGGGGAGAGAAATAGTTCTGGGAGTGTCTTTTCTAACTACCTGCGACGAATTAAGGGAGGCCAGGAGCGAAATTAAAAGAGTACCCGAGAACTCGAGGGGTTCAGCACGTTCCAATTATTTGCGCAAGGTGCGAGGTGTGAGTACCGACTGTGGAATCGACATTTTTTTCTTCGTCTTCCCTTTATTTCTCCATCGGACCAGCTTTCGCCGTTTCATTTTCTTCATCGCGTTTGCGAGCGCGACAGGCAACTGGAGGAGTGGAAAGGGGCCGAGCGAAGTGAATTATTTTGTGAATTACTTTTTTGTGCCCGGCTTTGGCGTGCGATATCAAGAGAGACGAGAGTGAAACAGAGAGAGGACACAACGAGATGTGGAACTCGCGGAACTCAATACGGCGCATAAACTGCGACGCAAAGGACCCTGTGGAGTGAGACGAACGGCGGGCAGGAATTTAATTTCATTAGCCAATGAATTTCTTAGTAAATCGCGTGTGAGCCGCTTGATGTAGGATCCAGGATCAGGTGATATAGAAACGCGGTGGAGGTCGGAAAAGAAATTAAACGAAAGAGAATGGTGGAGGAAAGAGAGAAGAGCGAAGAGCAGGGGGCAGGGGGCAGATGGCAAGCGGAGAGAAAGGGAAAAAGAATTACGCAGAGGAAGAGAAAGATGCTGGGAAACGTTCCGGGAAGAGGATACACACGGAGACGGATTGAAACTCACGAAGCAGAGAACCAGTTCGACATCGGCGTCGATCCGTCGATTCACGCAATGTGAAATACTTGTCTGGTAGGATACTGTCCGGGGAGAAGACGATTAGGGTAATGGTTGTGCTGCTTAGTTATTTTTATTTTGCTACCACGCCGACTTCTCTTTATTCTCTCGCGATCCGACGGAATTATACGGGTATACGTCACGAAGAGTCTCATCCTCGGATCCACGGGCGGGGGCTTTGCGGTTTACCATAAAAAAGTAGGACGTAAGAAAGAATATAATAATACGAAAGAGTTTTTCCGCAAGTTTTTCCGAACGAATCGAGACGCAATCATTTCTGGTCTCGTAGCCGAGCGTTTTCTTCGTTCCGATCGTTAAAAGTCGATATCACGAGAAAAAGAAGCGTCAGGACATAAACCCCGCGTAAGTGCAACGTTATTCGAGCATAGAGAACGTCCGGGTGCAGTGGCGGCAGTTACACGAGTCATATAGCACCGGCGAAAGCGGGAAAATCTTCCCAATCATTCCCAGTCCTCTTTCGAGTACCGGAAAACGCGACTTTGATCGCGGCGCAATTCGAAAACAATCGTGACATAAGTTACGTCGATCTAAGATGTCTCTTTGCGCCAACTTTTCAACGCGAAGATGTCTGCAGAATTTCGTGCTGTTCCGCAATTGCTTGCCGGGAAGCATTTATCGAATTTGTTACATTATTTTTTTCCAAATTTGATTTTTATGAAAAGATATGTTGTGATTTTCGACGGATCGATCGCAACATTTGTTTTTCTTCCCGGTTGCGAATGATCTTGACATTTCCTGGAACTAATATACGGACAAGCATTGGTTCCTTGCGGATAAATGAGAGCGTGTTAGTCTGCAAAGGACCGTAGACGAGGGTGGCCCCCGGGGGTAAATGAGTGCGAGCTGGTCACGAGGGTCAGAGGGGGTTACAAACGATCGAGCGAATCGCCCGCATTAGTCTTAGTCAGAATCAGAGATAAGCCAAATGAGGGATAGCCGCATGAAAAACATTGGCCCGTCACCGCGCAACCGGATTATTCACCAGCTGCAAACTCATCTGAATAATTTGTGTGCTGCTATGAGGCCTATTGCGGATCAAAAAGTATGATAATGCATTGCCAGATTAAAGGCTCCTACAGACGAGCGACTTTGTAGCTACTTTGTAGCGACTTTGTAAAGAGGACTGACAAATCTGTTTTCACTTTGACACTATCGCAATTGATTTTTGTAATGATTAAGATTATTTTATGATTGACATTTCTAAGCTGCCACGTTCATAAATTCATATGAATAAATCGGGGAATTATTGATAACAGTTAATTTGTTGAATTTGGTCAAGTTATATTTTTATTATTACATTTTTATATTAATTTATACAATAAATATAAAAGGCTGGAGAGGCAAAACGGGTTATTAAGGGTGAATTTTTGAAGTAGTGAATCATTACGAAAAAATGATATAAAATTGTTTAACAATCAGTCAAATTAACATTTTGACTTTCTTATTCTCCTTGGATATGTGGAATAATGTTACATTGATTTGCACCATTACATTTTTGTCGTGATGTTACAACTTTTATTACTACTTTATACATAATAAATCTTAGGGATACGCGTTTGTTCGAGCTTTTCATTTACGAGAATATATGCGAGGGTATAAAAAATCCATCCAATACCATTATCTATATATAGTGTCACCAGATGAACGTCGCCGTTAGGAACCGACGGTATTTACGATCTCTACGGCAGATGAAATCGAAGGTTTCTAGCAGAAAGAAATTCCAGTTGCCGCAGTCGTGGAATCCACTCCGTGCTGTTTCACCACTTGTGTGTGATATCAACTGGATGTTTCGTGTAATCTAGGAAAAAAGGCTCCTCATAATTCCTTGACCGAAGTTCGTCGGTCGTTTCCTTCTTTCGAGCGCTACGACGGATCGACAG
>NW_017305408.1:945068-963173 GCF_001594115.1 Trachymyrmex septentrionalis | reverse complement strand
TTCCTTGACCGAAGTTCGTCGGTCGTTTCCTTCTTTCGAGCGCTACGATGGATCGACGGCCCATCCATTCGGACCACTCCGCAAATAACGTCATAAGATAGACCATCGGGAACGTTCTTCTACACGTTATATACCGGGTGTATAAAATATGGTAGGGAGACCGGGAACGATCGTCGTTCTCATACAATAACATCCGCGGATCTCTTATGGCGCTATCTTCGGCGATCCAGCGGCAAAACCCGGCGAATGGGGGGGAAGAAAATGGCGTAGGTGAGCTATCGACGATTCTCGGACATAAATCGACATGTACTTACCGAATTGCTTCCGAATCGTTCCTTTATGTCTCTTGTTCCCCGCAGGTCTGCCCTCGAGCTTTTTCTCTTCGATCCATGCTGTTCAGGGAATTCTGTTAACTTGTTATAGAAATGTGAACAGTTACACTATATAGATGCACATAAAGGATAATGCAATTTTGCAATTTTGTCAAACGGTAAGCTTGTATTCTTTTGCGAATGTAAAATTGAATTTTTTGTGACAACGAAAATTATAAGTATTTTTTTCGAGATTTAACTTTATCATTCAAAATCATGGAATTAATTATAATGTAAAAGGACGATTTCAGATATAAAATTAAAAATTTTTTTTATTCTTTTATGTTCATAAATAATAGCTAAAATATTTGTGACGATAAAAATTGTAAATATTTTCCCAAGATTACTTAACTTTATTATTCAAAAGCATCGAATTAATTATGATGTAAAAGGATTTACGAATCCAGATATAAAATCTGAAATTTTTATTTATTCATGTTTATAAATAATAGCTAAAATATTTGCGAGCAGTTTTTGTAGTTATAGTAAATTATATCGCAAAAAATTCTATTTTGAATTATTACACGATTTTTGACAGTTTATACGTTCCCTTCTTTACTCAGCTGCTCCTCCAAAACCGTGGTCTTCGAACGATCCGCAAATATTAGACTTTGGACAAATATGGGATTCAAACAAATGTACGACTATTAGTCTCTCCGTTGGTCATCGAAAAATATTGTCGACCCTGCACTCGCACTTTTTCCTATTGTCAAATTTACGTGATCAACGATCTCGGGTATTCGCTCGGTTAATCTTTGTAAAAATGTATTTTCGCTGCGATTAAAGTGCTTTTAATTTTTTATTTGCTAAAATTTATATATCAGAATTTATATATAAATGAAATTTAACGATATAATCTAAATATTTTAATACTTTATGAATTTCTATTTTGCCTATTGTTGTTCGTCTCGCGAGCGATTGATCGCAACACTTTGCAGCTAAAATTACTTTCTCAACGTCGTCGAATAATCGAATCGCGCAGTTTGGGAACGCTTAGGTTGCTAGACGGCAGTCAAAGGACTTTTTCGGCAGCGCCGAAACTATCCGCCGGTTGTTGAGCATCGAATACCAGCATTTGCGATCGCTTTGCGTGGCGCAGTGATTGATTCGTCTCTCGGCTGCGAAACGCAGCCGTTAAACGTACGTACGTGTACACATACCATCCCCGATGCGGCAGGGTCGCACGCTCGGGATTCCAGCCCCGTTGAAATGAAACTTCGCCGCGGCGTCGACATTCCCCCGGTGCCTTTATTAAATTGGAATTTAATTGCTCGGCCCCGCCGCTCCATTACACCGTACATGTATCATGCGCCGATGCAAATCATACGACAGACGCGTGTCGCTTAAGCACGACGTGCATACCGCACCGTTTCACGCACTGATTTTTCCTAGTTAATTCCGCACTCGAGCGGAAGAAAGTGTATGTTTGCACACTGCGATAATACGAATACAACTGTCTTCTATTATTTGGAGTTTCACGCCCGCGAATCGCGAATATATTATTCACCTACTCAATTTCTGACGATCTTTACAAGTAGTTAAGCGGTAGTTGAGCAAGAAGCCTTACGGCAAGCGCCGTACGAACATTGAACTTCGCAAGGTGATAGCGCGTGACTTTCTCTTATCTTATCTAGGGACAGGGGGATAGGAGAACCGGCGAGATCCCAATGTTTTGCTCGTTCCACATCATTTGTGCGGGTAACCATCGGAATTAGGAGTCGTGGGAGAGGCAGCGGAGTGGTAGTAGAAAGAAGCCGGCAATCTCGGTCTCCGCGTGACAGGCGACTCTCGAAGCTTTCGTTCATCCTATCTCTCTACCCTCTTTCATCATCCCCTGAAGGAAGAGCGGTACTTCCGTTCGGTCCACCTCCGTAGATCCTTTTCAAGAAGCGCCGTGATGAAAAACATCGTGGCGCTAGCGGAGAGGAAACTTCCCTCGTCGGCCAGGAGGGAATTTCATTAACGACCTTATCCTACCTACTTAAAAAAACATGGAAGGTCCCGACGACGAGACCCATGAACGGACCAGAAGAATGGCTGAACTCATGAAGGAGAGACGGCGCGTACTTAGCCTCATAGACTTTGAGAGGGCATGGCGAAAGAAAGGAATTATAGGTGAAAGGCTCCGTCGGGAGGATGAAGTTTAGACGAAAACGTGGAGTGGTGCATCGACGACGAAAGGGATGGGAGACGCGGACATCCTCGATTCCGGATATATAGTAGACTGACAGCAGAATTCTCGGGGGAGGAGTAGGAGGGAGGGGAGGGGAATGGTGGCGAGTATCACTCTCGGTGTCTTCGAGCGTAATCAACGCAGTTGGCTGAACAGTTCACCGCTGTTACTGCGCGATTCCTCGGCAACGGCCGAGAGCGATGCTCGCTGTTCCAGCGTAATGCGGCAGATTTCTCCTATCACCGGTATACCCGCAGTCAATCTCAGGCACCATCCGCTCACTGCCGGAGTCGTCTGCGAGTCAAAGTGGCGAAACCCATCCGTGATTACCGAACGCGAGCACTGATGCGACTGCCTGACGTTCTCGGCGAACTATTTCGAACTAGCACGTATGTATACAGCTCTGGGCGACTTGGTCGACCTAAATGTTCGCCGGTGTACGCTGAGTAAGAGGAAAATGTACTCCGGTTATATCCGGTTATACGTCGTGTACAATAGGGATTTTATTGACCGTGTGACATCTTATCGGTCAGTCAGACGACTGACTCAAATTGAGTAGAATGCTCGTTTACTCGCTGGGATATCCAGAACTCGTGAGAGTCGTTAACGATAACCATGGACGTGCTGCAAATCAAGACGTCAGTTTCCAGGATTCATATATAGGCGCCGGTGATGGCGAAACGGTCGCGCACATGAATGGAAATTAAACAGAACGTGATATACGAGGTCCTTACATTCCACTGAGATGGATCGTAAATAGAGAACTCACTGCGAATGGAACGGCCGGTAACTGTAAAGCGTGTTTCGGAAGGGGGTGCAAAACGGCGCCCATCGCCAGTGGGTCCCACGGAAGCGATGATTCATCCGGGAAAAATTTCAGCCTTGCACATTTTTGACGTCGTTTGCATCGAGTCACGATTGATGACCGCGCATCTGCCGGTGGATCGCGCGCTACTGTGCATGATCGACGGTCGGCTGCAGTTGAAGAGGAAAGCGGGATTTGATAAAGGGCGAGCTTTTTATTGCACCATCCAACATTGTGATATTTCTCATAGACGTGTGTTCTGGTCATTACTGTCACGTCAACCCTCGGCGTGCTCTTTTGTGGTAAAGTAAGGTCGCGAATGTCCTATTTTTTTACCCTCGCCTTCGTTTCAAGATCATTTTCGTAAACACGAAATAGTGTAAAAAAACAGCTTTTTTTTATTGAAAAAACGCAAGTATTTTATTTACTAATTACGCAGAGCTTAAATCGACATCTAATGATATATAGAGAATAGATAGAGAATGAATTGCGCGGTGAAAAAAATTTATTAAATTTTAATACATATTCCGTTGAATAGTACATTTAAACGAAATAAAAACATTTACTCAATAAAAAAAGTCATAGTTACATTAATGGTTTTTATATTACATAAAAACATATAGGTTTACATTTAGTAAATATTTACTTAGAATTTTTCAAACAAATATTTATTAAAATTTAGTTTTTCTTTTAGCGTACACCTATACACTGCAGATTATTCCAGTGCAATATTGCAGTAACTAGTTGTAGGAAATGTTGCCGCAAGTTGCCGCTGTATTGTATAAGGTACCTTTCGAGCAAAATAAATTTGTTATGTTATTAATTATCTCGTAACAAACAAAACTGACACGATATTATCTTTTCGAAAATATGCGAACGCGCTTAACATTGTTTGCGGTTAAATCCTCTTGCATAAAGTTGCGAACACCGCTTTGTTATTGTTATGTAAGTTTAATCAGCGTTATTACTTACTACGAGGTATAAGCTTCTTGTCATAATGACTGCGGTCTTAGATATCTTAATGACTTTGTATTCTCGTGAATTGTTTTCACGTCATCATGGCTGCATTCGGAAGTAAGTCTCCGGCAAGCTGCGAGCGACTTGTCGCAGCGCCAACGTAACTTCTAAACTTGGCCACGACTTACCGGAATTCTGGAACTCGCTTCCGAGGTTTTGTATTCGCTCTGCGGATAAGACTGCTTTGTAACTATATTACTGAGCACATCAACGTCACATTATGCGCTTCTCCTGTGCGCACTCATTAAACATTGCTCTTGCATAACTCGGTTTAATCACAGCTTATACATTTAGCTTGTATATTGGAGTAATAACGACAATTATTATATTACCACTTTATTGTTCTTTAATTTCATTGCAATGATTTGTAACGTTTCTCTCATTTCTAATTACAAAATGTGAAGCCACGTTAAACTAAACAACCAT
Source organism: Trachymyrmex septentrionalis (assembly GCF_001594115.1). Lineage (NCBI taxonomy): Eukaryota > Metazoa > Arthropoda > Insecta > Hymenoptera > Formicidae > Trachymyrmex > Trachymyrmex septentrionalis. The sequence goes on along the minus strand of NW_017305408.1, from coordinate 958,381 downwards.
AGACTACATCAGTTTAAACGATCTGCGTTTCCACTTATCGGACGTTTATCTATTTTCAATCCAGACTACGCGTCTGCCATAACTCATTCTCGCGCTGATACGCGTAATCAGTACGTACAAAAGCCGAGGATCCGCCGCAGTGACGAACTCGGCGTAACAAGGTTCGGGCGTTTCATTTAGTAGATGAATTGCGCACCGGCGACTGCCCGCCATCATTATAAATCACGACATAATTACACGACCGCGGCGGCAGGGTGCAAGGGATATACCCCCCCCCCCACCCCATGGCAGCCCCTGCTTGCACCCCCTATTTCACTTACACTGATTCGTGCGCGCGGACGATGCACGCACACGCGTCACGTGCATACACGGGCGCAAAATGCCTGTACGCTCGCGCGGGTAGCGCGCGATTTATTTATCATTTTTTTAATCTCTTTCTTTCTTTTTACGGCACGCGCGTTCAATACGCGCGTCTGACTTGAGCCGGCTGGAATTCTCTCTGTCGTGCCGAGAGTTGAGCGTCGAGATCGCGACCCCACGCCGTTTTTCTTCTCGCCCGTAATTAGTACCTTGCACAATATTGCATTCTATCGTCCGCGTCCGTATACGTTTGTATGCACGCATTCATACGATACGGAATATTTCCCCGTGCCGGCCGGCCTGACGATGCACTCGTATTTGTGTTTGCATACGTGTGTGTGTTACGTGTTCATGCGATCGTAGCCTTTCAAGCGTCTCACTTTTCTGCACCGAGCCGTGCGGCGCAAGGTTAATTGCCTTGAGATTTTTCCACGCGAGATCATTGACTCATGGCATTGGAGCATTGCGGATTTTCACGAACGCGGAATTATCGGCGGTAGGTTCGACGTTATTGGCGTTGTAATCAACGCAGCCCTTGGTTTTCATTATCAATTAATGCAGACATTCCTGCAGGAGGCTCTCTGTATTTAGCTAGAGGATCCTTACGTGTGGAAGAATATTCTTAGCTACGAGGGAAATGACGGAAAAATTGGTGAACAAGCGAATTCCATTACGTGTATTAATTTTTTACCGTATATGTTTGCCAAGTGTAAGCCATTTCGTATAATTTTCCTATGAATTTCTCGCGCGCCTCGATCTATCTTTACAACCGTGAAGCTGTTGCCATGACACGTGGCAGGGTGTATTATGGATTAAATAACTACTTTCCCGAGCAACTTTTCTCCTTTTTATCTCGTTATTTTACCTTACACGCGACGCGTAGATGTCGTTACACGGTCACAATAACACGCTTATCGCTGTAATGTCATTTTATATCCTGTTTTACGAAGATCGGTGTTGCGCCTCTCTCTCTCTCTCTCTCTCTCTCTCTGTCTCTGGGAGAAGAGATACCGTGTTCTGAATACTTGGGTTTTTCACGATCGTTCGTTTGCCTTCCTTCGCTACCTAGACCAGCTTCGATAAAGCGCGATCCGCGCCACGCATTCCGAGATCCTCCAAGTTATCCATTAGCCTTAAAAGCTGCGCGCCATTTGATCGCGGTCATTTTTCATCGCGCTCCGGAAGGGTATAAAATTCAGAGTCATCCCCGTCCATCGATTTTCGATCCAGCGACACGCCGACCGTAACAATGTGATCTCGGCGGCACCGGAGATATCCTCGCGAGACAAGATCGTGATGTTTGCACAACAGCGACGCGAGTTCAGCTATTTATATGCATATCTTCTCGATGCCTGTCATATCGCCGATAGCAATCATCCATCGGTCATTGAGCATGTGCGTATATACGCGACGGCGCAGGATCTCAGATATCATTCCCAGCCACGGGTTACTTTGATTGCGAATATTTCTCTCGTAACGGCGCATCTTCAACCTGGTCGGCCGACGTGGTCGTTAAAGGGGACACCTCGCCGTCTTCCAGCGAGAGAGAGAGAGAGAGAGAGAGAGAGAGAGAGAGAGAGAGAGAGAAAAGGAGAAAAAGGAGAAAGAGACCTCCCGTCTTATTCTCTTTATTTTCCTTACACGCGATCGTCCCGCAGGTATACTTGGGCGCGGACTAGCTATCGCTTCTAGATGTACCCGAGCACCGAGTATATCTTCCCGACACGACGTGCCATGAAGATATTATTGGCACTTCGTGCTACCACGTAGCATACGCTCTCTCTGGTCCGTTTCTTCCCCCGTAACGTCTCGCTCCCCAGCGACAACGAGGTCGTACGTGTGCTATAGCGACTCGACCCAGAGGGTATCCGAGCGTGCCGTGACATTACCGGTACCTGTACTGCCTATCGCGAGGCTACTGATCCGTAGAGGAATTCCGCCAGGTAGGCAGCAGTATATATATTCGATCTTCGGGATGACTGCACGCCAGGTACACATACGGCTGCGTCCACTCTTTGCGATGAAACTGCGATCGAGGAATCGTGCGCTTACCTGCTTTGTGCGCGAAACTGGTTGCACTTCACGTTATCAGTCCCTTTCCCCCTCCCCCCCCCTCCCCTTACATACTTCTCGAAAGCGTGTACATTCGTTATCCGATTGTGCTACCCCGCGTTATTGTCGCGCGGGGATATTAATACTGATATACGACGAGGACTTGCAAATATGTCGCACCCGCGGTATGTTTCTTACACGCGCGATACGCAGAACGAACGTTTGCACAGTGTTAAGAACGTGTATGGAAACGGTTAATCAATTGAGAAAGGAGAGGTTCGTTAAATGGGAATGTCTCGTTAATGCGTCAGAAGCATTGAGAATAAGAAATATAATCGGTATTTCGTTGGGCATCGTGAATACCCGCAAGTTTATTATATGGAAGCGAAAGTAAACGATTATCTTAATCCTCCGTTTGCAGTCTTGCAGTCGAAGTTCTTTTTATTGTTCTTTCAAAAGGTTTTCAAAAAATATGGAAAAATTCAGAGTTACTTTCAGAATTTCTTTATATTATCTATTATGTTCAAATATTTTATCATTTAATCTGTCTCTATTATATCGTTATGCTCCTGAATATGTGTAATAGACAGCAGCGCCAAAACTTACTGTAAAACGGATGATTGCAAACATTGCTAATAAATAGGGGCACATAGTCACGTTTAATCTAAATATTTCAAAAAGTACAAATCCGACAATTACATTTTTACACTGAAAAAAAAGTTGTGTTTTAAAATAATATTAATTGATTTAATCAAATGCAGCAATGTCAATTCAAACAAATATTTATTAATTCAAACAAATAATATATTTTAAATTACAAGATTTTGTTAATCTAAAAAAAAACATAATACCTGAACTACAATAAATAATCATTACGAACCAAATGCATTTAGTCAAGTAAACAACTTTTTTTCTCAGTGTAACATTTCTATTACGTCTTCAAATAGTTTTGTCAACTTTAACAAATGTTAAAATATTTATTTAATGAAAATCAAAATTTAAATAGAAATGAGAAAAACAACATAAATTAAAAAAAAAAATTGCACAATTTAACAAGAGACTCCGACTTTATTTCGGAGAAATTTAATAGTGAAATTTTGTTTGTGTGAAAAAAGATTTAAACTGCAGATAGGAAGTTAATAAGAAGTAAAGAGAGAAAAATGTTTCAGCCGAACAATTATATTTCATTTAAAACGTGTATTTTAGTTTTTAAGCAATTGCTATAATTTATTCCTTATAAATTGCAAACACACAAACACGGTATAATAACGTTAATTAGTGATTGGATTTTATTGGACGAAGCTTAATAAAATTCGGATGAGAATTCGGATTTTTATCAATCTGTCGTACATCCTCGGCACTTAATAGTCGCAGTAATAGCCGAAGCAAATTCCGCTTTGCGTACAGAAGGTAACGATTTATCGTGATAAAATTGCCCATTTCGTTCGTATACGCAAGCGCCCGACTTCGACTGGCTATAGAGCCATTACGGATTTGATTTCTACTTAAAACCTCTTCGTCGCGCGGACGCTAAAAGTACCTCTAAAACGTACGTCGGCCTCAGCATTTTCTACACCGTCGCACACGAACATTAGACGAATGGTGAGACGCCGAAGTAATCGTACGAAGAGCTTTTTTACATTTTGGCGAGGATACGAATGTTACATAAATACGAATTGACATTTCAATTTTCGATCGACCATGCGGCAGTAACTACCGATCTACAGATAGGAACATTCCGTCCCTATATTACAGGCGACCCAAATATGTCACAATCGATATTCGATGCTATTACGATGAAAAAATATTGAACGGCAAGAATTTTTCGACATTCGTTGCCAGAAACATGAATAATAGGTCACACAATTTTGCACGTCGATTATCTTGTCCAGCATAAAAATAACGCCGGAATACGTGGCGCGATAACAGTGCGCTTCAAATGTAATTCTCGAAAATGAAAGTACCCTCCATATCGATCCTCCCGCGAGTCAGTCCAATGTGGCGGCTTCCTACTACGTTTCTCTCGCGGATAAATATTGGCTGTTTGAAAGTTCGTTCTTTAATGGTCCGCGATTTTGTGGTTCCACAGTTGCACTTGAATCGCGTAAAAAATAGAGTGCTTTTTAAATGCGATAGTTAAACGGAGTTAGAGGATACGAAGCATCGCGAACGACGTTTGCACGGTTTACGAGCGATTCACGCCGCAGACCCGTACGCTTTGTGGTCGGTTAATGTACCGGATTTCAGGATTCGATGGTTCATACTCTAACCGATTGGAATTTCAGTAACCGCCTTTGAGATCGTCTTTCCCTGAGAATCCTTCGCATCGATTTTCACCAAGATCCGAAGTAAGATTTTATTCATGTGAATGGAGATTGTCTTTACAGCAATTCGTTATTTCTATTAGATAATTACTGTCGTTTTATTTCGTTAAATTAAAAATTAATCCTTCGTGTAAACACGATAATTTTCCAATTCCTTTACCACACACGGTTAGTTTTCATCATTTTTACATAATAAAGTATGTAAGAGTTTCTTATTAAAAACTAACATCTTTAGAAAATATTTGTATTTAATGCTCTTGGAATATTTTAGTAAAAAAATTGCGCAGGGCATGAATGACGTCATCGTGTGTATTAGAAATTAAAACAAAAATCTCTGTTTCTATATTTTTCTTATATTTTTAGAATTTACTTTTCCGTGAGATTGCAGATGTAAACTTGTAAAAGGGGATGTAATAACATCCGTAGAAGCTTACACTTGAATATTTCTCGCGCAGGACGAGCTTTGCTAGAAACGTCTGTTGCGACGACAGCATGTTGCGCTTTATGATTTTGCGCGAACTGAGGAAGTAACTACAAGCCGTAAATATCTTCGAGTTCTCGCGACATCGGCACGCACAGGAAATTGATGTTTGTCGATCCCGAATATCCGATAATCGCAAGCATCCGGAATTTGTTGATCCACCGGCTCGGTGAGCCGCGTTTGCTCTGCATCTTGCCGAAGTCCAGAATGACCACCAACCTTAGCCCACCTCGTCGTCGTAGCCTACGCCGCAAGAACATCAAGTTTGCGGGTTCCCGCGGGGAAACCCCGGATAGGGTTCGCTATAACTCTCAAGTTATACATGTCACGTAATTGCAGAAACGTAGGTGTTACGCTCACAGGACCGACTAATTATTTTTACATTTTGACGCGGTCTTATTCTCTCGTATTGTTAAAACGACGATTAAAAGCACTTTGCAAAAGCTTTGGTAATTACGTATCACGGTAATCTGTTAATCTTGCGTGACCTTGCAATTAGAGAGAGAGAGAGAGAGAGAGAGAGAGAGAGAGAGAGAGAGAGAGAGAGAGAGAGAGAGAGAGAGTATCCTTCGCAATTAGAAAGAAAGTACAATCAAATTGCGCGTTAACATCAGTATTTAGAGAACGTTATCGATATGTAAATTTTACATACAAATGGGCGAGATCATTGAATGTTAAGCTGTGCCTTTTATTAGAAGATCCAATCTGCCTTGCTAAAAAGCTGGAAGAAACGGAGACACTCTCTTAAAAATTCCATCTGTTATCAGTTTTATCCTCTGATGGCCAGTATTATAACAGAGAGTTTGATAAGTAATTTCAATTTTCAAGCACTTCATTATTTTTTGTTATTATATATTTTATTTAATTGTATGAGGAGACACAGTGGATTATATCTTTTCTATCAATTTTTTTTTCAAGATTGAGTTTGATAACGTGCTTATTCTTTCTTTCTAAATTTTCTTTTCTTTTTAAATTGAGAGATTAGATTATTTAATTAAGTCAATTAGGTTATTTATATTTCTAAAGATCTAGATTATAAATATTTCGTTAAAGTGTGTGAAGTGCGAAAAAAATGTGTGTTGTAGATTAATTAAAAATGGCATATTTCTTTGTACGTACGTAAAATTTACGTATCAATAGCAGCACTGTATCACTCAGTAGTGTCAAAAAATGAGTGAGATTCCAGTACGATGAAATTGCATATCGTATTTTTTCATTTCATTATTACAATTTTTCTAACTATTGATATTATATTTTCCTGTTTCTTTTGGTGAGTATCAACGTTACCAATTTATACTTCGAGCACATCACCCTATCAAGTTTGATATATCGTTTCGATATCCGCGCACACATCCTGGAGGTAAAGTTTATCTCGCTTCCTCTTACAATGTTTCGATAATACTGTCAGCCGATCGATCCTCGTCACCTTGTCGAGATATCTGCCGATATCAACTCTCGAGACTGACCGAAGGGCGCTAAGGTCTTCTTTTCACGGCGCACTTCATAAATCCGTGTCTGACCGCTATCGAGGCGATCGCGCGTCACGTCGCGGTGTAAATAAATAAAGTATAAAACAATATCGGTACCAGCTCGGACTCTTGCACTGGGTGGTGACCGTCCGCGGATAGCGTCATTAATAACCGGGAGGGCCGCGGAAGATCGAAACGAGCTGAGAAGGGTACGAGAAGAGAAGAAATAAGGAGGGACACAGCCGTGACCGGGAAAGATACCGATGATACTCGCTATTAAACATATCATGAGAGCGCTCCCAAAGGCAGATTTCATGTGACGTGGCACGCACGCTCGATTTCTCGGAGGAATACGTGGCGTTCAGTGTGCATGCTTTATTTGAGGACGCTAAGCTTTTAAGAAAATATTATCACCGGCAAGGCGCGCGAATTAATAAACTACGGCTAACCAAGATTATTCTGAATGGGTGTAATTAATACGGTGGTTTATTCTTACACGTGAATGGCGTGTCAATTAAATTATTGTCAGTACATATATAGTTTATATATGTGGATTCCGGTTTGCGCCGAAGGTGCGTTGAGACGTAACTTTGTACCTATATATCAGAAATAATTAATAATTATATTTATTTCTCTCGTTTTATCTTTAATTTCTCTTTTATTTTCAAGCTCTTGTGATTATAATATTAATTTTATGATTTTATTGTAAAGCTCCTAATATTTTTTTATACGATCAAATATTGTCTATATTATGTGCAATATTTGTCAGAGATGTGTCTATATTTGTCAACTATTTTTACATTGCTATTACGTCCTATATAAAACTGCGAAATCCAAATATAGTGAGATATCTCGGTAGAGACGTGGAATAAGAATATGGGTAGATCAAATCTATCGAGTAGAACCCCCAGCAAGAATGCAGCAGGTTATTCACGTTACAAATACAGTTTCCAAGCTATTCCCACATTGTGTGAAGTTTATTGAACATGAATAGTAGTTTATCATCGCTCCACGCGATGCATAGTGTATTTAACAACTCATATTTGCCTTGGTATTAATCCGATCCTGAAGCTCTTTGGATTTACACGACGATCGCGCTTAAGGGATTAACGCGTAAAGCCACGCGAAACGTCGGCTCGTAGTGAGCCGTGGCGGTGAGCTATATAAAAAAAGAGAAAAAAGATAACAGGGTGTGTGAACGGAAAGTAACGCGCACTCCCGAGTTTCTCTTGTCGACTAGGTTTAATCTCGGGGTTCACGAATCGGACGATGGGCGGGCACTCTCGAGCGTGTACAATGTACTGTCTACCTTTAGTCTGAATCGTTACTACGATTATACGGGTTCCAAATGAAAATTATAACAGGTGTTCGCACTACGGCTTTGTCACGAGACAATACATATATGCGCTAAATATGTTTTTGAAAATTTCTCTTAATTGTAGAAAAAAAAATTTTTTTTTTTTTTTTTAATGAGACGACAATATTTGTCAATCAACCGATCGTACTTTGAAAATTCATATCACGATGATCCGTTTCTGTATATTTCTGATTGAGAAATTAGTGTTTTTATAAATTAAATATGTGTCATTGCATCGACGTAGGTATTTATAGGTTACATTTATAGGACTACTTATTTGCACATCTCGACGCGATCTTATTCCTTTATATTGTTAAAACAACGATTAAAAGCACTTTACCAAGAGTTTTGATAATTAACGTGTTACATATTTATTCATATATGGTTTTGCAATTGGAATAAGTATTGTTCGCAATTAGAAAGAGTAGATAGTTAAATTGCGCGTTACATATCAGTATTTTAAAAATATACTCCAGTCCAATATGTAAAAATTGCATTTTTTCGTTTCATATTGCCCTGATCTAACCATGATATTATTTTTTCTGTTTTAGGTGAGTACCAATGTTACCAATTTATCTCGAGCATATCATCCTATCAGATTTTCAAGTTTGATATATCCTTTCGATCTGTGCATATCCCGGAGGTAAGGTTTATCTTGCTTTTTCTTACAATGTCTTGATACTAGATACGATTATAATTGTGATTCAATTCAACGCATATATAAGACGCGATTCTTCAGAAGCTTTCGATAATAGTATATCTAATAGTATATCTTGGTAAATATGATATCCACTTTTATATCTCTCGCATTTAACATCTCTCCGATACAATACATGACGCGATATACGGATGATATTGCGTTTACTTATCCAAGACGGTTATCCATGCCGCGTCGTTAAGGGGGTGGATTTCCTCGTCGTGTGATTACGCTTTACACGTCTGTTTACCTCTTCCTTCCTTCCTTCATCCCTCCTTCATCGCAGCAGAACGGAATATAGATGTATAAATCAAGCAGGGCGCGTTGATAGAAGCAATAAGAACTCAAGGAATGGGAATGGCGAAGGGAAAAGGGGAAAAAGTTCGAAGTGAAAGGAATTTTGCGGGATGAAGAAAAAGCAGAGGGAAAAGCGGGATGGAACAAAAGTGTACGTGCACGCGCGGGCACGCGGATATAGGAGAGGAGAGGGCTGATGGGAGAGGGAAGAATTAACGGGAGAAACAGACTTATATTGCGCCATGTGTAGTTCCGACGTTAGCTGAGGAATTTGGACGTAGGCTAAGGTCCGCAAAAGAGTGAACAGGAACGAAGAGAGGGATCCTAGTGGGTGAGTCGAACAACGGCTGCCAAATTAATGGCACCCCCTGTCCCACATTTCTCGATTTCTCTCTACTACGAGGCTCTCTCTCTCCTCTCACTCTTGCCTCTCTTTCTTTTCTCCGCGTGATCCTCTGCGCCAGAACGCCCACCTGGCGATATTGGAACGATCACCGAATTACCGATAAATAACTGGCTATTGAATTATTATCGGACATTCCAGTGACTGCACCGTCGGTCGGCCTTATAATCCGGGATGCGTTGTTGCGTCAATTCAAGAATTGCTCCTATGGGACATCCTTTTTGCTCAGCGCCTTTCGTCGTACTCTCGTACATCGATGCCTCGAAACTCGGAACAGGAACTGAGAATGCCGCTCCGCGGCTTCCAATCAATTGGTATTTTATGTACGATTACGGGACACTCGTTGTTTCATCTTCGAGTGACAGACTGTTAAATCTATAGTGACTATATAGTGTCAAATTTATCCGCTGTTTCAGTGTAAAATAACGACACTGAAAAAAAAAAATTGGTTGCTGCAGCAAATTAGATGGTAAAATATCACATAGCATTTTTTGATTGGCTGCAGCAGCCAATTCTTGCCTATATGCAATGTTAGAATAAGATTTCGGTAAGCTAACGCAACCAAAAATTGACTGTTGCAATCAATTAAAAATGTTATGCCATATTCAGCTAATCTTTTCTTTCAGTGGATATATTAAATATAGGGGCAGTGATGACCTATGTTAAATTTGACACTAAAAACTGTACCTATAGATAACAATGCACAATGATGTTTGTCGTCTCTCGTGGCAAAGTGCTCGATAATAGTCGTAAGATACGCGAGTGTAGAGAAGAAGACTCGATGCTCTCTCGGATCTTTCGGAAGCAAACCGAAAACCGCGTGGTTGATCATGACGGTGGTTGCCGCCATTAAAACTTGTCATGATGTAAAGCGTGTACTTGCGCTGGTATATACATGCCACCGCTTTTAATTGGTACATAAATCGCGCGGTCTCAAAAGCAACCTTTCGAGCGCGAGTCGGTGCACATAGTCGTTAATTTGTTAATAAACTTGCACGGACGAAAGACTGAGCGAATCGAATGTTAACTAATTGCGGTTATTAGTGTATCGAGCATAATATCCTGGTACGCAGCCTTCTCAGCAGCATGCTTAATAATCGTCTTGCCAAGCGCTACGGAATGGCGCAAAGAATACCTTCGGTTAATGTATAGGCGTAGGAATTGCTTCTTGCATCAATCACTTCTTTTTATTTCATTAATGATATAATTGCAAATTGTGGTGTCGCTCGTAATAATAAGTGATGATAGCATCACCTAAATTGGGAACAGGTCGCGATTTTGAACTAAAACAATTATATAATCACGTTATTTACAAATAATTGCGTGCAAAATGAGAGCCGCGTCTGTTCTGCGGTAAATATTTATTTACATTTTTTTTTTTTTAGAAGAAAGTCTTCCAAAACGGAATTATGGAAATGAGCTCTCGCGACATTTTATTCGTTACACCGTTTATTTTGTATCGCAATCGTTATGCACTGTACGCACTAAGTTAATACTTAATCTTGACGCATGGCTGGCTTGTTGGAAAAAAAAATTCGTATTTTACGCTCCCTCTCGATGTATTGCCTTCCGAATGGAAGGCCCGATGAAGCAAGAGCACGTGGGACTCGCGCGATCAGTTAGTTATTGCCGGATTCAACCTATAAATATACACGGCCGTTAACGTATTTATAAATTTCCAAAAGAGCAACGGAGGGAATCCGTGGAAATCGTTTTTATTGAGATTTAATTAATGAGCGCTATTATTACTTGGCGTATAGCCGCCCCGACAATAACCGACCGGTCCTTTCATTGTCGTTCGAATTTTTTACATTACTAAAATCATCGTGCCACGTTGGCGCAAACGGCACGAAATCCGCGTGGACCAACACGCTGGCGACTCGCTGTCACGGGAAACAATGTTACTTTACGTGCGCTCCGCTACCTTCTAAAGGTCTGAAAGTATTTCTCGAAGACGCATGGGCCACGAGTGCCACGTGGCCTACATAGTAGGGCAGTAGGTGCACCGATATGGTTGGTATACATTATCCTATGTATTCCCGTATCTACAATATGTAACTTATCCTCCCCCTCCCTTATCACCTTTCTCTGTCTTACTCGCAACATGCATGCACGTGCTCGAATTCACGGACACACGCGCAGCTGAGTCGCTGCGAATGCCCGTCCACGAGCGCATACCGTAGTGCATTATATACCGTACTCGAGAAGTTCGGAGACCATAAAGAAAGATTCATGACGGCGATCGGTCCATTATCAGGCTCGGCGGGTAGAGAGGGCTCGAATTTTCGTTACGGTGAGACACACGGCGGGACTATTTTTCCTCCGTTAGTCTCGCGAGTGAAGAAACATCTGTATCTGCAATTACGGCGATCCCGATGAAAATGAAACAAAACGCGGGAATTAAATTACGTCAGAAAATACGGGAAGTAGCGGTTATGATATGATTTTCAGTGTGAATTATTGTTGCAACACGCGTTACAACATTATCGAATATCGTCAGCACACATTTAGAACACATACATCGTGTATATCGTCGCGTCGACGAAGGACAATTATTTTGTTTTATTTTCTCGTTGCGACAACAGTGTATAATTGAGCGATGCATAATTGATGGAACATTTTAATTTGTTTACTCAGTTTTGAGGTTTATCCCGTAAACGGGAAGCGCTATATACGTTGCGGCAGTGTAATCGGCTGGCATTCGATTGGTATCGCACATTTCTCGAAACGGTTTAACCTTCTCTCTCTCTCTCTCTCTCTCTCTCTCTCTCTCTCTCACAGCAAAGAAACGCGGATTCCGCAGTACGAACCTCAAACACCCGATATACGATTTAGCGAAGCGATACCGTGCGCGAAGCGATAGCTCCAACATCGTACAGGAAGGGCAGGAAGGATGGGCCGATGTTTCACACTCCATCTCCTGCCACTCCTGGATCGTCTGTTCCTGCCTCTGGCGGCCGACCGGTGTTGGATTCCCGGTACTCGCTTCGCTCTTTTTATTTCCTTTAACCTTATTCCGCCCCCTCACCCCCGCGGCCGCGCCGCGCCACCGCGAGATCATTTCCCGGCAAAATAATTTATACCCACTCACCGAATGCACCGGCAAGGGAACTTATCGAGCGACCTTCGAACAGTTATCCAGGGGAGTTGCACGATGCCGACGAAGGGTCTGAACGTCTGTAAATGCGCCAGAGGCTGCGATCGGTTCGAGTTTTATTGACGTAAAAACGTGACTTGATGACGAAAGTTTGCAGAAAGATACCTTACAAATTTTACGTTTATGCACATTTTTCTAACGTAGTACCTGTAGTCGAAATTTTAGTTCTACTTTGAACCTCTTACAACTTCAATTAAACCTTATAAACCTGTTTTGATACTTGTACAATCAAATAGAGCCTCTTTTGATATTACTTAATCTACAGTTTTCTATTTAGAAAACTTCTATTGAACCTAAAGATAGGAAATCTTGCAATAACTGCCATTTACAGGCACTCAATTCATTAGAACCTATTATAAATCTCTAGAGTCTACATACGTCCTAAAACTTAAGGTTCAAAGTGGGAGAAAAATTTCGACTCGGGATAATTGTGCATTTTTGAAATTTGTTCAATCAATTACACATATATTGTATAATTAATTATAAACTTTCGTTAAAAGAGTACAATTGTGGAGAATACTTTGTCACTATTTTTTTTTTTCAATGGTAAAATAGTCGATAGTACAGCAATAGGAATTAAATCACGCTCGCGTGTGAAAGTTTTCGGTCTCAGCGTGCGAGGAGGGCAAACAAAAAGTTTTAAATCGCTCAAACGTGATCGTGACGGAGAAGTACAGCAGCAGAAGAACGAATCTTGCTTGAAAGTTCCAGGTGTC
>NW_017305408.1:944341-944968 GCF_001594115.1 Trachymyrmex septentrionalis | reverse complement strand
GGGGGGGGGGGGGGGGGGGGGTGGGGAAGGTGGGAGAAGTGTAAACGATCAAAGAGTAACGCGTCACGAACGACACGTTGCGGAATTTCCTCCTGCGGTTTGACTTCTGTGGATTAGTAAGAAACAAAGTCACTTCGGAGAAGAAGATAATAGACGGTTACCCGGCCTTCGGTAATAAGATAGTATGTTTTTGCCGCACAACCCTGAGAAATACGGGGGCACGGAGACAAATTGGATAATTGAAAAAGCATTCGGTTCCATAACTTTATGGAAAACTTTATTCATTCGCGGACCAGCGAGTGCCGCGGTCCATGACTTTTATCTAGGAATGAGTTTATTCGCGAGCCAACTTTCTTTCGAAATCAGATTGGGCCGCATTGAATTGAGAGAATGGACACGATGGAATATCGAACGAGATTATTTATAAGCGCGATATTTGACATTTCTTATATATACTATATAACAGTTTGAGAATATGAGGAATATAAATATTTTGATCAATTTATTTTCTTCTCTCGTACGATATATATAGTGTACTTTGTTGTATCGTCTCGATACGTGATAGTTTCTCGCGGTCGTCCTTGATGATATTCCGATAGCCGTACGCCGGAATGCAACGACAAGTTG
>NW_017305408.1:933227-944241 GCF_001594115.1 Trachymyrmex septentrionalis | reverse complement strand
TAGTGTACTTTGTTGTATCGTCTCGATACGTGATAGTTTCTCGCGGTCATCCTTGATGATATTCCGATAGCCGTACGCCGGAATGCAACGACAAGTACAATTAAAATTAAAAGATCCAAGGGAGTCTTTCGCGAGATCTCGCCTTCGTTTCCTCTTCATTAACGGCGCGAAACAATGAAGCACGCTGCAATAAACACTTCTGAAATTGGTTATTTTCCTAGGCGCCTTGACGACGGTAATTGTACGTCAGCCGCAGAGATTACCATCGTTACGATTGCTCTTTGTTTTCATACTTCTCGTGCATACCTCCTACGCTCTTCTTTTGTACTTCCACCTACTTTCCGTCTTTGTGCGTTCTTTCATCACACACAGTTCTGGACGATCCGCATGGAGAAATCGTTTCGGTAATTTCTCGCGATTTTTTACGCTCCAATTGTCAGAGGCGTAATCGACGATGATGTTCGATCGAAAAAGACCATGACCTTAATTGACTCGGACGATCCGGCTTTCGATTGGTAAAATAGCGGTGCATCGGAGTTGCACGTCGCACTTCGCCCGGTGCAGCTTTAATGCATTCCAAATGTCCGGCTTAATCCTTTACACGCGGCATTATTCAGGCGAGCATTTCGTCTTGCCGTGTATTTGTGATGCATTTGGATTAATTGCGTCGGATGTATGAAATACGAACACGGTGAATGCAGCATCGTCGGATATAGCTCAGATTGAATCGGTGAATGGGAAACGAATAAATAAAATGCTTGCTATTCAATAATCGGTATTGTCGTTCAGGACGAATCGTTTTGTAAAACATGTTTATGGACGATAACGTTATGGGCTAAATCTTTAAGTAAAACTCGCTGCAATTCATCCTTTCAGTTTGTGTTCTTTATTTATTTTCATCAGTTTATTTATTCTTTTTCCACCGAGGGAAATATTACGGATAAATATAACGAAGGATAAAAGAATAATTTATTTTCGAAATAAAACATTTCTGAAACCGATAAAAATTTCTTTAAGCTATTCAGAGTTTCAGAGTTTGATAATTAACGGAAGTAGGAGTATTGGATATAATAGATTATTCATATACGTTCGAAAAAAGTTTGTGCTTTGCTTTAAAATTGTTTTGACATGTTGCTGTCGTGTACATTTTTAAGAGGCAATTATGGCGTAAAGCGGCTCGACTGAAAATATAAACAGGACAATTCTCCATCACTGGTATTTTTCCAAGAGGAAATTACCCGTTCATAATAGATATGGCATTGACCACTAAGAAATGCAGCTTTGAAACAGACAGGCCTTGTGTTTTTAGGTATAGACGATTGTCCGCGGTGGCTGACAGCTATGTAATAAAACGCTACGTATAGATGTAAAAATTAGCAGGAATTATTCATGTACCCGTAATAGTAATAATGAGTCCTTCTCGAGTTAAAACCGCGGTCGTACTTTCGCCAATAGTAATAATAATTCTCCCCCGTGGTTTACGATTCTCCTTTGTCGCCATGCTGCCGTCAATAGCGATAGGTACTTTTACATTGGTCACGCTGTAATTAATTGAAAGAACAGCGTAAAAATCCATCCGTTTTTCATTCGCGACGAAGTAAGTACGAAGCTCGCAGAATCATTTATGATATTCTTCCAAAAGAATCATAACTTTCGTAAAAGAAAAAAAAAACACATCTTCTCGTAAAAGAAAAAAAAAACCGGCGATATGACTTGCGATTATCGAGCAGGATGCGCCCGTCGAGCTTGCGACACGTAATATAGCGGCTATGATTACCTTTTCCTTCCTTTGTTGCGTTCTAATTGAAAAAACGTACTTATTGCAAGAGAAAAACAAAACTCGCGTCACAAAGACAGGGAGGGAGAGAGAGAGAGAGAGAGAGAGAGAGAGAGGGGGGGGAGACGGAGAGGGAGTATGTGATTGTGAAATTCCTCCGAGATCCGCCAGAGATTCGTTATGCTGTTGTAAGGTTAATGAATGAAGGATATAACGACGTAATGGATATATTCATTGTATGTTATTAAATTCCGTCGTCGTCTTTGTGCATCGGCGAGGCAGCTTTCGCACGCTTCCTCCCTCCAAGTATAAGAACTCACCGACAATAATATATGCATTATCGGAGCGTTGGACACGGTTATCACGCGATACCGATTTCTCATTCACCATCGAGCCAACGCACTGCGCCGCGCCGCGCCGCGCCGCATCGAGCCGCGACTCGCGCGCTCACAACGAACGCGAGACGATAAATCGAGCCCGCGCGCCTTCGCGCCGAAGGACGCGCGAGCGATTCATTAACGGAGCTTGTAAAAATCAGGAAGCTACCCTCGGCTCATTTGCAAAGCATCTCACGGCTCTCCCCGCAGCGGGCGCACAGCCGTCCTCCTCGCGCGGATCATTTGCCTCTCCCGCGCGAAGGATTTCTCGCTTTGACTTCGTCTTACGCGTCTCCCGCACCGTAAGTACGCGACGGAGGGAGAAGGAACGCCTCGCGAAGGCCTAAACAAAACGACTCCGAGCGAGTAGGGTGGTAGGGTGCAGGTAGGGAGGCTCATCAGTTAATGGAGGCCGCAATTAATAACGCCAGAGTCGTTTATCACTCCGATCCGCGACTTATCCTCGCGTACCTCGCAAGCTGCCCAGGCGGGGGTTCTCTCGCTCTAACCTCCTGTCCCCGCTTATTTCATTCTCTCCCTCTCGATCCAACGATATGCTTCCCAAAGCGAACCCCCGAAGACGGCCGCTTTCACGGAAGCGCCATCGTATCGCGCTGTACTGGCTATATCTTCGATACCTTTGAATAAGTTTCCGTAATACGCGTCCGGCAGATGCGGTAATGAAGTGTCTCACCTTGTCGATGGGAGCAGGTACGTAACTGGTTGTGGGAAGGATGAGAAAGAGATTGATATATAGCTGGAAGGATAACTTGGGAGCGAAGCGATGATTGCAGGTAGTCGGATTTAACATGCGTGTCGAACGGAAAAATCTGATCTGTAAAAGTGAAAATGCTTTTCTAATTTACAAGGGAACTGTTTCATACCGATTTAACGTATTTACATTTGGATACGTTACAGATTATCAAAAAATACCGACTACGCGTTTCGTCGATTATTTCTGTGTTCAGATCTACTATTAGAATGTCTGTCATTAGAATGCATTATCATAAAAAAATATTAGACCCGTTTTTTTGTTTTTCTTTATGTGTTTATCTTAAGATTCAGAAATTGAAATATTCTCTGGGATAAATTAAAAAATTTGACATTTTCGGGAAATATGCATACAAATACACCGTTATAAACTTTCGTGTAAAACATTTTTTTTTATTACCTTATAGCTTATAGTTTCGAAGATATTAGTATTCGTTAAAAATGAAAATATCCGTTATTTTCAAGGGAAATGTTTTACTCCTTAAAGAGATATGCATATAAAAAAAATGTGAATCTTATTAATATATTTTTAATATTATTATAATTATATTTTTTAATACTCTACATTTTTAAATTAAACCTATCTCAATCACGTCGATGTGTTTTATTTTTTAGAGAGTTTCGACGGCTTCCTTGTTAGCGAACAAGAGTATATTTATTCTATAACGTCGACAAAAATAATGAACTTTGAACCGTGTGAAAGTATTTACTCGTGCATCCGTTCACATTAATTTTCATCGAGCGCGCTCGCTTTGTGTGTGTGATCTTTGTTATTAAATATTAATACATTCTATAGAATTCACTACGTAGCTACAACGCGTTGTACAATTCTCTGATGCCTAGATTGCTGCATGTACGAGATTTTAATACATACCACATACCATATCGGACGCGTCAATTTGTCCAGTATTTTTTGTTCCTCTCTTTCGAATATATTAAATATTTTTTACTGATTTTACTATATTATATTAAACTACGAGATGTGACGGCGTCAAACGAGAGCGCATAAAATTGTCGCTCAATGGGATTCTTTTCCGGCATGTTACTCTATTTGTTTTTTAAATATCAAATATTTCTAGAGATTTTATTATACCGTGTTGAACTACGTTATATTGCAGCACTTCTAAAGATTTAATATTGCGATTGAATGGACTTTTTACCCTGCGTGCTTGTCGTTATTTACTTTATAATATTTAATATTTACTGCTGATTTTATTGTGCCGTACACAAAACCAATGGAACTTTTGATTTAGACGTCGACGTTGTTAGACGAGAAAATTCAATTACATAATTGCAATAAGAAAAAAATGTATATATAATTAATAATGCTAATTGTTATTGGAGGCAAACACGTATTTTTACATTACATTCATCAGATGACATTGTCGCTGATATGATAGTACAGAAGCTCATCTATACGGTGATCTTGACGACATCTTTCTAAAGATCTTTTGAAACGTTTCCAGTAATATCCGGATTGCCAATGAAATGGACGGTTAAGAGCATCAAAACGGCTTGCTTTTCTGGAGAGTGCACTCGGCGGTATGAATCCTATCGGAAAGAGTTGGAGGATAGAAGATAAGCAAGAGAAAGAAATATCGATACAGAGAGAGGAAGACAGAAAATATCAAGCAGGTTTCAAGAAGCGAGGATGAGCGGACGGGGAGGAAAAAACGCGGAGGAGAAGTCGGGCTCTTTGCTAATTAAGCGATCACGTTGATTCGTAACAGAACACCAAGCACCGCATTTGCATAGCCCAATCGTTGTTTTGCTCGCAGTTTCGCAACGAGCCGAGCGACGGTCGGTTCTTCCGTCAGTGATTCCGCGAGCGGACCAAATTTGGCGGCCCGAAACGATCGTTTTCTCGCGAGAGAAAGTATCATCCTTGTAGAAACGAAGAATTTCGCCGGTGGAGAGAGAGAGGCGCTGAGAAATTATCTTCTCTGAGTCCGTGGCGTGCCGGATTGCACTTAGTACGCGGTGGTTTGTAAACCAATCATATAAATTAATGGTTATTACTAGAACATTACGCCGGGGAGGAGGGAGGAGGGGGGGGGGAGTATATCGGGCATTCGAGAAAGGAGAAGAGGGCTTACGATGTAGATGAAATCGGTCATGCTGTTCCGAGGTCACGAGACGAGTTCGTAGATGCACTCAGGAGGGTGCTGGTAAGAGTGCGTATATGGGCAGCGGCGACGTGCGTTCTGCAATGCACAACGGTGATATTGATTAAGAGCCCCGAGTTTTTGGATGTACGAGCTGAGTGCTTTCGCATGATGAAGAGTGTTGTGCGTAGGTGTGGGTCGGCTGGGTTGGTTTTGGCTGAAGAAGTACATTCCGTGATCCCGCACGGTCGCGACGTGCATTGCTTCCAAGTGTACGTTTCTTCGATGGCACGTACATATGTTATGATGCTTGCTGAATTATTACGGAGACGATCTCTGAATTTAACGTCAGCAAACAATTTATCATCGCATTTCGCAGAGATATCAGTATCGTAATTAGGTTCTTTCTTTAAGTACTGTTATATTATCGCTCGCGAAATATATTAGCAAGGTTAAATTAATTTATAAAAAGAACGTGTATATACATTACTGGAGGAACGTCCGTAGCGCTCGAAAGATTATTTTGAGAATCAATAGTCTACATTTATAAGAATATACGCTCTTCTGTCGTATTAATTTTCGTATTCGGTACTTCTTTGTAACTGTCGAAAACAGATTTAACAGAAGTGCTTGAAATTTTCTCAGTAAAATCTTCCAATTATGCTGAATCTACACTCATGAGACGTCACGTCATAAGAAACTAATCGATCTGCGTTCCTTAGCTTAAGCTAGAATTCGCGCAACTACCGTTCCGTAAGTGACGTTAAATCGAATCAGAAAGTTTCGACCCGTTTGCCCCTCAGACCTACAGAACTATCACCTTTACTCGCGTCGTCGTCGTTTTCATCTCTTCCATGTATCAATATGTATCGAAATGCAAACTCGTCCGGATATGAGTTACGCCCGTATCACACTAGCGATTGGAGATTGTGTCTGCATTTTCACTTGACCAATCTCAGAAAGAAGCTGCTGGGGCCAACGAGCCTCCTTTCTAATTGATTAAAAGACGCAAATGCGAACGCAGACACAATTAAGTCGCACCGCTCGTAAAAATCTCCGATCGATGTCACCTAAATTTTACTCGCGGACTTTTCCTAAGTTTATGCACGCGCTAAACTAATCGAATGGTCACGATTTAATTATCAATTAGTTACGTTACACGGTGCTAACGCGAAAAAACTTTAATAATAGCCCGTAGATCCCTTCCCGTCGTTTCTTTCTCCTGAATTCAGGCTCGCCCTTCTCGTCGGCTAACTTTTTATCGGCGTTTATTTCCTCTTCGCCAGCCTGCAGCGTTCCGTTTTCACGCATCTCGATCCATCTCTTTTTCTCTTGCTCGAGAATCGCGACGATCGCTGTTACCCTCCTCTCCGCCTTTCTCACATATTAAGACATAAAATCGATAAGTTTTTATATCGGTTACTTAACTCACTTCGAGACGAAAAGGTGCAGCGGATGCACGTATAATATTTACATTCTCACTCGAAGCCTTATTTCTCGACAGTTTGTGCGTACGTCAGGCATCGATGATCGGAAAGAACGAGGAACTGGTTCTTCTTGGAACAGTGTTATCCACGCCTGCGTATGCGATTTACGATTCGAAAGCTCGTTTTGTCGTTGATGAGAAAGTATATAGGCGAAAATACAAGACACATACGTTGTGTGTCTCGAAATTCTTTTTTGAATTTAGTCGGGTAGTCTAGGCAAGTTTGATAGCATTCGATTTGTTCGATAGAACACGATATCATTTCCTTACTTCAAAAGTGATACAACTCAAAAAATGTAATTTTCGAGTTATTACTATAAATAAATAAGTTAAAGATTACTCTATCAATCATCAAATTAAATTGACTTTAATCAATCCTTCAAATTTGTGACATTTTTAAGGTTTTCAAAGAGATTGTAATATTTTTTTACAAGACTGACACATTTTGTGTTATTATATTTTTGTAAATTAAAAGGAGAGCCTTGTATAGAAAACATTTAAAATTACAGTTTTGGTGACCAAGTTTGAAGAAAAAATTGTTTCATTTCCCATTTTGTCATTTTAACTGATCAAGGTAAATATAAATTGTTGATGATATTTTGAGCTTTGTCACTTTTTCCGTATTTTTATAATTTTGTATCAAAATCGTTACAACTAAAAAAATGCGGATTTTACGGATAGTGAAATAAAATTGATATTTGATCATGTTTTAAAAAATATATTCTTTTTTTGCCAATATATAGTTGGATTAGTTCATAATTTTTTATTAAATTGAAAAATAATTTTTTTCTTTTTTAAAAATATAATTTTTTTAATTGCGTCACGTTTTGAAATATAAGGGAAAGTTACGATACCACGAAACTGTATAATATACAATGAGGTTTACAGTTCGTACTTTCGTTAATACGTTCAAATAATTTTCTCCTTTTGTCACAGTATATTTAATATTTAATTGATTACGACATTTTTATACATAAGTACCATCAAGTATTAGGAAAAAGGCAGGAACGTTAACGTTCTAAGAAGAGTACTTTGCTTTTCCTGCGAAGATAGAAGAGCCCTCGACAAATTTTGTACAGGGGCCATTCGTTCTCGTTAAGAACCGAAAATTGGGATTTTTTTTTTCTCCTCGGTCTGAGTGTCATTATTGTCTTCTTCATCGATAATGCCGAGGGATACTCGACAATCGCTAATAAGTAAGTCTATCTTTATCTCTCATGTTTATTCGTCTTTTTGTCATACCTTTTGTTCTTATTATCGAGTTTCTTATATTTACGAGACCGTAGTGAGAAGATATCGATCGATTATTTTATCGTTTTGCTGATCCTCTTACTATCGAAGCGATGTACGTGAACAAAGGAAAGAAAAAGAGGAAAACGGAAGAGAATAAGTGCGAACGCAACGGTTTTATCCTCATATCTTTGGCCTATGCTTCTGCTTTATTTTACGGGTGGGTAGAAAGATTAAAAAGAAATGGACAGGGGAATGAGTGAGCAGGAACAGAGCCAGGTAAAGGAAGAACGTGAATGGAGAAATGCTAAAAGGAAGAAGAAGCACAGGGAAGAGAGAAGGAGGGATCGGCTTTCATGCCAAGCCGCAGTAAATTTGCGCGGTCGCGACGTAGAAGCGGCCGATTTCTTCTGCACCTCACCCTTAATCTGCACATCTGACTACTTAAATTGGCTTGAGCAAAGCTAATCTCGACGGCGTTATCAATTAGCCGCGTCGCAGATAACGTGCCGGTGGCCTCGAGCGGGCGTTTATCGTATTTTTAACCATCGAAAGTTGCCCACGGATCTTTTACGAAAGGCTTGGAGTGACTAAACGAATTTTTACGAACGTCTGGTTTTTTTTCTTAATAATCTCAAAAGTATCCTACTATTAAATAGACCAAAATTTCTTTTCCTTTTTTGGGATGTATCTATTGACTTAAAGTTCTTATATATTATATTGTCGAATTAAAATTCAGTTATTAAATTATTACCATGCTCCGATCTTATCTCTTCGTCTCGCATTGATGTATTTAAATAGGAATGTGTGTACGAATTTATTGGAAATAAATTTTCATACTGATCGAGCGGAGCATGCTTAAATCAAGCAAGCTTGCGATTTTCGCTTGCTCATGCAGGGGCTTGTAATAATCAAATTTGAACTGACTCGACGTAGGTGCGCTGTAAGTTTTATCAAGATGTGATTCAACGTTGCGTATTCATGCGAGAGTGAGGGATGCAGGGGAAAGAGGGCTCAGGAAGTCGTTACGTATACGAATGAATCCGGTAATGTACTCTGATCTCGATAGCGACTCGTGTACATCGCTAGGCCGGTTCGCCTCTCCGACGGTATCTCGCGCAGCACCGCGGCTCGTGGTACCACCGGGATAAGATACTACCGTGGGCCGAAGCCGAAGAGCAGTGGTTAGCCTCGCTCAGTTACTTTGCGAAGCGCGAGTTGAATGTAATAAATATATTCTTATCTATCCGCCAAAAAGTTCAGCTGAGCCGCTAATTAAAGGTATAACCTTCGTCTCCCCCCACCCGTCCCTTACCTCTTCCGGCCACCGCGGGATTCTCAAATTGCCGCGATATAGGGAAGAGAGAGGAGGGGGGGGAAGAGAGAGAGGGAGGGGAGAGAAAGACGAAGAAAGAAAATAGTGCGAGAAACCGAGTAAAATTGGCGTGGCATTTAACTCGGCCCCGGAATTTATTATGAGGCAACGGAATGTTTCGTTAACACCCGGCGGCGTACGATGTCGTTGCCATTCTTTTCCGGAGCGAATTTTGTCCCGGCTAGACTTTTTATATCTCCAAACAGCATTTCTTTCTCTCTCCTCCTAGCACAATTTGCGTCGCCCAGCCGGCACAGTTTTCTCCGAGCTGGCGTAATAACGCCGAACGACCTGTATTAATTTCAGCACGCGTAACATTCGGCTGACTTGCATTACGTCCGGTGTATAAACGATTACTGCTGTATTAATTACTATGTCGCATACAAAAAGAGTTTAACGGAGCTGAACGCATAATTAATGAATTCTATTCTCGACTAGATGATGATAAGTTCCTTTTTCTACTATTCGGATAAAATCAAATATTTTATTCTGTCATGTTTCTCTATCTAATTTTACCGCATCGATAGAGGAGATCAGGCACAGTTTTCACAATTTCGACATTGAATTTTTCAAACAATTCACTCAATCTCTTTATGAAATGCTAAAAAATTACTTGTTCTTTTTTTAATCAGATTTTTCTTTTTTTATCGTAGCACCTACTTGTTTAATTTAAGTAAAACTTAGGGAAGAGTATTTTTGTTATAAAAGAGATATTTTGCAGTAACTTTCCATATTTCTTTCGCTCTAAATACATAAACGGAACGAAATAACAACTTGCCTCTTGTGCCAACGAATCCCCCCCCGGTCTCTTCTAAGTCTCTCTTTTCGTGTTAAATACTTGATTTATTACAATTGTTCCTGTCACTTGAAATTCGTGACTGATGCATTTAATTTATGAATACTTTTAAATGAATTTCTAGGTTAAAAGGAATGCGGACTATATACATTGCCAAGACTATAGAATTTAACTGTAACAGTTTTGCGGTAAGCATAGTCGTAACTCTATTCAAACTGCAGTTGTGTACTGGGCTAGAGAGAACAACCCTCAGAGACTTATCGTACTTGAAAACTGACACTAATTAACCCCACGAGACTATGTAGGCCGCCGTAGTTAAACTATCTACGAACGAAAATTATGTCGCGTACGCTCGAAGTTACCTGTCCATCATGTATGCATTCTCGAGAGTCAAAAATTAATTTACTGTTAACTTATCTGCAAAGCAGTTACATAATCAATTGCGAGTCGTTTTGAGCGATTGCTGGTAGAATTGCAGTGTGATGAAATATCGTCAAAATTCAATACAGAAATATTTGTATTTTATTATCGCAGTATTAAAGTTTTAAATTATTAAAATATTAAAAACTAGACATTGGAGAACAAAAACTTTAATATGACATTGTAACGTGAAAAATAAATGTGACAAAAAATGTATGCTGTAACCGTTAGCTGTAGTTAGACACTAGAAATATATAATTTATCTGATGGAATATGTGTGTATGGTATGTCGGTGCTTCCGTCGAGTTTGTTTGTTCTTGGAAATTCATTATTTTAGGATTGCACGGCGCAAATCGGAAAATTAATTAAAGATCACACATGGGATCTTTAATTAATAAAGACTATGCATCCGTGTTTTTCTCTGGAAGGTATTTACATCGGCTTTTATACTCGAAAATGTTTGCGGAAAATTCTGAGACTTGAGTTATTGATAATGGAAGGCTTTCAACAAATTGATTTTTACATTAGAAAAAATATATGTTAAAATATATTTTAAAATGCTGATTTAGGTTGACTAATTTTGCTCGATTGTTTAATTACAGTAATGGTAATTTTATTATTATGTTTAAATGTGTAAAATTGAAATAAAGATGCGCCGTGTTGCGAAGTTGCTCGAA
>NW_017305408.1:929955-933127 GCF_001594115.1 Trachymyrmex septentrionalis | reverse complement strand
TATATATATATATATATACATATATATATATATCCCTTTGGAATTGGAAGTGGCACGGGCTGAGTTGAGTGATCTACGAGCACTCGACACGCTTCGGGGCAACAAATGCGCTTCTCTACGATTTCACGGCGGGTGGTACGTCGTATTGGTGACAGCTTGCCTTTTCGTTTGCTCTTTACACGATCGCGGAACATCCATGAACGTTATCACGCCCGGTTTCAGACGTAGTCGCAAGTTTGCTATCTTACGCATGATTGACACAATAAGATTAAATTATTATTTAATTAATTGATTTTTTTATATTAGCATATTGTTGTTATGAACATATTTTAAATTCTGCTTTTATTACCAATGTGTTGATATTTATTAATTATAACTGTGATAAAGAAACAGTATGTATTATATATAAAATTGTGTACGCGATTATTATATTTTTTTAAATATAAAATATTCCTATTCACAGAGATAAGGGTTAGAGATTGCAATAAAGAGATTTACTCTTTAAGATATTTGGAACATTTTTGGCGTGGCTGAAATAAAAGTCTTTGAAATCAGTAACATATCCGTGCCATTGATCTGTCAGTGGTTTGAATAAATGCCATCGGCCCGACGAATTCCGCTTTAACTGGCGAGATTCTGGCAATACTGGTATATCGTTTGAAATCTTTATGTCAGAATGCTTAATTGTGCGACCCGGCTTGCAGCATGGTTCGTGCACCACGAAACTGTATTTTCCCTCCGGCGGATATATCTTTAGTACTATTCAGTTCTGCAGCAAAGGGAGCAGAAAGGGCGTTGGTTCTGGATCTATAATCGCGTTGACAAATGGCGCCCTCGAAGCGATAAATTGTTCTCTAGTTTGTAGCTCCTAGCGTCGATTACACTATCGCAATAATTATAGCGTAGCATATATAGGAGAAAAAGGATTTTATTAAACAGCTTGAGAATAAGAATTATTGATTAAGCGTATACAATTCTTTTGTCAGAAATCTTACTATTCATCTCACATGCAATTCTTGTATAATGTACGATTATAATTCACGTAACATAGAAATACATAAAAATACGAAGAATAATACGATATCGTTTAATGTACATTCAAAAAACGGGGAATAAAACGTGCCTTGACTTAAATCTTAAACGCAATGAAAAGAAGAGGGAATAAGAACTTTCATTCACAAGCTCAGAAATCGTATATTAGATTGCACGGTTTTTTACAAGTTGAAAAATGTATTATTCCTTATTCCAGCTGTTGCCTGTTCATTTCATAGTGATTAACGCTTTAATCGATACACAAATCTTACGGAAAAAAATAGTTCTACTGGCATATCTAAAAATTTAGTTAGACACAGATCTGAAAATAATTTTGTTTGAACCATTAAAATAATTATACAGAATGTTTAAACCGGTTGCTACAACATTAAATCTTTTTGCAGTATTATTATCAACATTTAAACGTTCTACATAATTATTTTAATAGTTCAACAAAATTATTTTCAAATCGGTATCTAGATAGAGTTTTAGATACTTTAGCAAAACTGTTCTTTCCGTGTATAAGCGTTATTCTAAACATTTCTACTGGAGCGTATTGGCAATTCATGCATCGGAAACGTTATTAGTATTTTACACAAAAAAACTAGGAGGTTTTCTCCTCTTGTAATTTAGCACGAGCAGAACTTGAAAAACACATTTCGATGTTGATATTGCCAGATCTCATGCACGGTGGAACTTAACAGAGAACTTAACACGGAACTTCTTCGTCAGTTAGTAGCGTGATGCAATGTCGTAAGGTTAAGTATCGCTGATGCCAACGATAATTGATGCGCACTTCTCTCTCTTCCTTGATTCGCTCGCTTATCTTTACACACACTTTCGAAATATCATCAGAATCTGATAAACGTTTTTCTAAATAAAACGACAAGGCTACGCGACACTATGGGCAATGCAGTTCGTCATTGACGTTTCACTGTACGACCATTTATTTCGATATATGGTGGCTTAAATATTGTATTACGTATTTCCAAAAGAGCTTGAAACAAATTTACGCCTTGATGTTTTTGTCGCTCGATAATCTGGTTTTTGTTTGCTCCAAGTTGTTTAACGAAATAAATGGATATGGTGGAGGGCACTGTTATGATTATGGTCTAAATTGTAATCTAAGCGTGACAATAACGCTGTGGCAAACATATTGTCACGTCGCACGCATATTTTTGTAACAAAATGTCCGAAATAGAGAAGAGATACCTTACCACCATCTTTATCAATCCGCGCGATATAATATTCGCGATGTAATTACTTCCTGCAAACGCGAAACCTCGAATGCCGCCGGCCCAATCTGTGTTTTCGGCCGACAACGCAGCTGCGAAGCCTGACGAAAATCCATTCGGAAAATTTATAATATAATAACGTAATTCCGCAACCTGCATACAGAACGCGGTTGGCCATTTATTGCCGGTTGAGGAGATCGCGGGCCGCGCCATCGACGGACATTAATTTTCCCGTCGGGTCGGTTCGATGCGGTTCGCTTATTTTCAGCTTTGAGACGAGCTCTCGCTAATTCATTAAAGCATTTACGGGAGCCTCAGGCATCGTGCCGCGTACCTGGAATAAGCTGTCATTCTCAATTCACTTAGTTGCATCCATCGTCGCGTACCAGCGCGATCTTTTACGTCTCCTGAATGGCATCTTCACACGTAACTACACATGGTGTGCAATGACTACGTCGCGTCTTTCTCGTACGGGCGCGTAAATACTATGCGTACCTTTCGTTCGTTTTGCCGCCGCGTAAGAACTTATACTCGTGCATTCTGCGTGCATTGCGCACATTACCATCCTTTTCCGGATGCACGTGTATAGTATTCTTCTCTGGCTTGGCGTGGTTTGTTTTTTCGTTGCCCACTTGAAACACAACGTTGTAGACACGCGTCTATGACACTTATACTAGCTACACTTATACTTCAAATACTTGAATTAACGGAGAGGAAAAAAGAGACAGAGAGGAAAAATTCGAGATTTCTGCAAGATCGAAAACGAATGAGAATTTCAATGAATAGGTAATACTAATTATATGTACGCAAAGAACAGTTTTGCTGAAGCATTCACATTTCTCTATTTTCTAAAACTTTTAGAGTGAATCTCACTTTAAAGAGTGAAATCTCTCTGTTTTACAGAT
>NW_017305408.1:925779-929855 GCF_001594115.1 Trachymyrmex septentrionalis | reverse complement strand
TTCTAAAACTTTTAGAGTGAATCTCACTTTAAAGAGTGAAATCTCTCTCTTTTACAGATTAAAACTCTTTTTCAAGACTGAAATCAATTTTCACTCTTTGGAACGAGATTTCACTTCGAAGAATTTAGAAAGTAAAATTTTAGTTCATTTTATTTCATACAGAATTGAAAATAATTTGGTTTGGGCTGTCAAAATAAATATGTAGGATGTTCAAACTGGTTGCTAGAATGTTAAAATTTACTGCAACACTGTCGTCAATGTGTAATATTTTACACAATGGTTTTGATAGTCCAACAAAATTGTTTTTAGATCCGTGGCTAGTTAAATTCTTAAATACTTTAGCAAGACTAGCATTTCCGTGTATTTAAAGTAAATCGCAATTGAAAATTAAAGTAAAAATTCAGACTTCTCCGGAGATGATAATGACTAAGTCCGTCTGTGCAGAAGTTATTGCGCCCGTCGCTCGTGCCTCTTCTTCTTCTTTACCTACTTACTTAGTATCTATTGTTAAAAGGAAATTGGTCTGGGACGCCCTGTAGAGGCACGCGATGTCGTTAGCTAGGTATTATCCTCGCGTGTGCACTTCTCTCGGACGTTTAAGCTTGGCTAACGGCCATTGTGCTCCACGTGAAATGCGCTCGGTCTCATTTACGTTTTCGAGGTAACCTCCCGATGTATCACTGACCTTATAAGCGTCAATTCACCGGCTACCGTTTTACCATGTCACTGCCCCCTGAGTCCAACGGTACCCGAGCGAAATTTACTTCCGGCTTCTTGTCCGTTGATTTAATTACTCACCCATTCACGCTGGTCGTTTAATCATCTGTGATGTAGCCGGCCGGCTCGAACGTGTCGAACGCATCCTGCGTCGGAAGTCCTTCGCCGGCCTCTCTCGTCGTTCAGGACGGGGAGCTATTAATCTCTGTAGCACGCCGACGAGCTCGAGGAAGCCCTTGCCGCTTCCGAGAAGTATCATTTATACCGGATCTCTCGAGGCCGCGATCGCGAACGTTATCATGGACGATGTTGCGAGGTTGCTGCAACAACAACGAGGTTGCAGGTGCTACGAACGGTTACGACATCAACAAGGATACTCTTGAGCAACTTGGAGCGCGCGATGGCACTGTCTGCTTCATTAGCCAGTATGTTTTCGCTTCTGTCGACCATAGGTCGAGGGAGGTCTCGAAAAAACGAAAGTGTTCTGAGCTCCTTGTTGACTTTTTGCGTCGTTTTCTACGACGTTTGCCACGTTTGCGTGGCGCCTTGCTAATCGGTGAAAGTATACTGAACTCTTCATGTTGCGATGAGTAAAAAATTGCGGCGAAATAAGACATCGCTGATAAAGGTTCTGTTGATGTTCGCTGTGCGAGCAAACGAATTTTTGACAGATATGCGAGAAAAAATATATATGTAGGTGGACAACGAAGTCTCGCGAATAATTTGATTTACTTCCCGCGAGTTTGGCAACGCGGCCGGGAATAATATTTATTTGAAAAATATTTTTTTCCAAGTCACACGGGGATCATCTGGCGAAATGTTCATTTAGTTTATATAATGCTAAAGCAAATACTGTTAGATATATAGCATTTGTCCGAAATATACTGCGCTCAGTGTAAAAATAGAATAAACATGGTATTGTTAGTCTTCGGCCAGTGTTTTGCTGAACTAAAACATTTAGCAGCTGTTCTCCAAACCGAATCGAATAATCGAACGCTGTAAAGTAAAATGCAATTATTCGCCTCGTGGTCATAGAATTATCGATTGACGTTATTGACTTTCTTTGGCAAGATAATCTCAAGTGACTCGAGTCGCAGAAACGGCGTTGTCATTGCCATCGTAACTCTATTAACGTCACGCTAAGCGAGGTATAGTGGAGTCTGAAAAACACGTGCCCCGCTTAGTTTCCCGGTACGCGTGCGCAAGTTGCAGCGCCATGAAAAAAGACAGAACTCGTGAGAGAAACTCGACGTGGGGGTGAGGAGGGATCGAGGGTTGAAACCGTGGAGTAAGAAGGGCGGAAAGAAAGCGTGGACACGGTCGACGGTGGTCAGCGAACGGGGTAGACCCACGACTATTAGTCACCTACCCTCTTCCCCTTCGGCCTCCCTTGCTTCCGGCTTCCGCTGCAATCACTACGTAACTCACCCCCTTGCCTTTCCATACTGGGTCTCTCCCTCCCTCCCTCCCTCCCTTTCTCTCTCTCTCTCTCTCTCGCTCGCTCGCTCTCTTGCTTCCCCCCTCTCTCCCCCTCTCTGGTACTCGATCGTCTACTCTCACCCCCTACGTGAGCCGATATAGCACCCCGCCCTTATCTCGTCGCGCTGCCGATCGCTCTTGCGCGAGGGATGGTTCGATTACTCTTGCACGACGCTTACTATCTTATTCTCGAGCCGTTTCTCTTTTTACCGCCTCGTCATTTCTTACAGAAACGGCCCATCGATCCCACCCACAGTTACGTCCTCTTCTTGCTCGGCGTGCTATCGCTGCCGCGTATATCTTCTCTAATGCCGGGTGATAATACGATTGGCCAAGTGTGCGAGAGATATCGCACTACCATCGTTGTTAAATTATTAGTAATACTGTATGCATACAGTGTAACGTTGCGATAAAGTATGAGGTATTGCGCTGACGTAATTCGCTGATGTTACAGCGGTGGCATTAATATGTATATGACTTTTGTGGGTAATAAAATAAAATAGAAAATAACACAATTAAATAGAGCCCGAGAGAGATGAGGTTTGTTGAGATTAACGAAAGAAACATTAATGTGAAAGCGCTGCTATAAAAAAAAAAGATAATTACGCGCCTTGGAATTATAAAATTATAAAGTAAAGGATTATCGATAATACGGTGAAGGAGACTTGTATTAATAACGATATAATTGAATTCATTTTGAGCTTATAACGAAACCGGATACCTGCCACCATTAAAATGACTTCGAAACTTTATCCTCCTCCCTCTGTTGCCGCGAAGGAAATGCAATTGTGGCAATTTCTTCAACGTGCTCTCGTATTACGCCATTATACGAAGTATCCCGAGCGGTGTGCAAGCGCGACTTAATTTTTCACCGCTCAGCGTGACCCGCCGGATGCCGGCGAAAGGCTCGCACAAAGTTAGGACAGAACACAACCCCAACGTATTTGTGCGGTAGCTCTCGTTGTTGGTGGCTGTGGATGGAGGTTGCGGTTCGTGTTTTCGAAAGAATATTCGCTCTGGCCGTGGCGCACGACGAATTCCTCCGGGGTGGACAGCAGGAAAAGGCAAGGAGGCTTCAGCCGGCATTCTTAATGCAAGATGAAACTTTGCTTCTGCGAAGAAAAGTGTTATACGCACTTTTCTGCTTTAGGACGCTTCGAGTGTTATTCTTTCTTCCGTCGGGGAAAAGTTGAGACCTGCTGAAAAGGAAAGTGAAGATTATGATGGATGGACTTTATACGTACATTATTTTTTTTTTGTAAAAGTTTCGTCTGCATTGTCCTGTTTGTATGTGAGAATATTTATTTAGAATCTGGTAATGGAAGAAGATGGTTAATTCTCTAAAGTTTCTCTAAAGTAAAATAAATTTGTTTTTCTATTGTAAGGGGGGTATTTTTAAGAAATTGTTTTCACATCGTTGTCGCATAATGAAATTTTATCTGTCTCAGCAGAATTAAATTAAATAATCAACAATTGTTTCTCTCATACATGTATTTTGTGGTACATTTTATTTCTTTATTTTTTCAATTCTGCAATTTTAATCTCTTAAGTTCCATAAAAACTGTCGTAGAAAAATTCAATTTTATCTCATATTCATTTTCTTTTTGCGCTGAGAACTCAAATCGTTACTCGCACACTCAAATGATTCGAGATGCTTATGCTACAACAGTAAAAAGAGAAGAGAACACCACAAGGTTAATTTGACTCGCTGCGATGGTAAAGGTACAAAATGCATTTTATTAATTTACAGGCGAACGATGTGGCTATGCGGCAATCTCAAAGCGTCGCGGACGTTCCTTTCGTTCGTACATCGAAATAATTTAATGTCGGAATTTTGTGCGAAGTGGTATCTTAAATGCATCTGCTGTATATGTAAACGA
>NW_017305408.1:918373-925679 GCF_001594115.1 Trachymyrmex septentrionalis | reverse complement strand
TACTAGATTAAAAGTTCTATAAAACAAATTGATAATCAATCATAAATTTTGATTGTGTATAAAATTTATAAATAAGTACAATTCAAGTTTTAAATAAAATAATCATGAAAAAAGGTCTATAAATTTTAATAGGTAACTGTATTCTGATAGGAAGTAATTTTTTACCAGAAAAAAATTATTATTTACTAATAGTATACACAAAAAAATATTATTCTACTGCTAGAAAAAGTGATTACATACGTTTACTTTTATTTTTGTAGGTAGCGGTCTTTAAAAAAGAATACTTTGAAATAATTTTAAAATATTACAAATTTTAAGAGAAAAATTTATTATTATGTATTCAAAATAAGAATTGAATTTGGAGAATATTACAAAATTTTATCGAAGAAGCGATTTTATTTAGTAAGTAAATTGTATTTGTTTTAATTTAATAATTTGGATTAAAGCATTAAACTTACATCAGAATATACTTTAAATAAATCTGATGCTTGTAATAAACTTTTGATAAATTTGTAAATATATAATCTTTTGAAATAAATTATTGAAACAAGCAATTAATACTTAAATATAATTTGTGTGTGTGTGTGTATATATATATATATATATGTATATATATTCTTTCGACTTTTAATGTATCGTACCTCAGAACTCATAAATACATTTGCTTGTGCAGCAGTCCTATGCGCGGCTTGTCTACCTTCTTTAAAACGCGGTGCGGAAAGAAGAACGAAATATTCTATTTGCCTGGAAAACGCAGAATATTATCTGCACCGTTGACGGTTCAGCATAGGTGCAGATGTAACTATGTGGCCGCACGTGTCGCCCGAGGGACAACACGTGTTCTAGCCGACTTTTCTCTGTGCTTATATCTACTCTTCTAGACCACATTCGGCCGCGAGCGACGAAATTGTGTCACTGTCCGCGGCTTTACCACGTAAAAATTCTTTCGTGTTCCATTAAATTACACATTCCTATGAACGTCATCATCAAAGCGTGATAAGGAACGCAGCATTCTCTCAAGAATGAAATGTATAGTATGTATGCTTCCTTAACCATCAGCGTCTTAATCCTTTAGCGCGCAGCTATAAGCTCTGCGACTTACAGAAAATCATTATAATAATTTATACACTTGGCGTAGTATATATTATAACGTTAAGGATTTGGTTCCTAACGTTATGAATAATAATACTAACGTATAGTTATAGCAACGATTTGTTATATGAATCCATTATAACAAGCGGAACAATAAAGTGGAATACTCGCTATTCTATTGATTGTTTCGTCTTAGTAGTCAGCACTTGTAATCACTTGGCAAGATGACACAATTCCTGTCGAAGTCGCATTACGTCTACTATAATCACCGACTTGTCTATCAAAGGGCGATGGCGCGGTTAATGGGATAAGGGGATGGCTTTGCTTCCATTTTCCTCGGAGTTAACAGTACGTATTGTATGCTGTAATTACGATTCGATGGCTCGAAATGTCAATACGCTCGATACACTTCTCGCTCGACAATCGATGTATCTCCGCAATGGATTAGTGTTGTGCCGGTAAGTGTACCGCCAATATGCGTTTCATACAAAGCCGGTCCCACTTCTACGCTCGCTCTCTTGCCTCCTTGACGTTTCTTCTGATCATCCTCGCGTATCTTGTAGAGAGAGCATCTGCGTACGTGCCACGCTATCTACATTTCAGAGTTCTTCAGATTATGAGAGCACTGGCAATTGCACGGTACGACGGTACGAGTACGCGACGGTCCTCGTTAGCGTGCAGCCAACGCTGGCTGGTTTACGTGGCGAAATGTGAAAAGCGAGGCTAGTAAAATCAAGGAAGCAGCTGGGTAAGCAAAGGAGCATGGTTTGTCCTTTGCGCGTTTCTTTCTTTCTCTCTCTCTTTTTTTTTCTTTCTCGTTCTCTCTGTGTGATATTAGCGTTTGCACCATATCAGTGCACGCGCATCAACCGAGCGACTTCCTTCTCGTCGAAAAACCAGTTTTACCACCGCCCAGATTCGTGCCTTAATCTTGTAATTAGCAGATTTCACTTAGGAGGAGGCAATGATTAGTAATGTGTTGTTGGCAAAAAAGTACGTAAGATAGACGTAAGACAGAATGCGTTTATGCACGCATAATATCACAATTACTTAATAGATAATTGGATTCTTATGATTACACAGTGTGATTGATCTTGTTGAAATTTATATCTAACTTATTTTGTAACAACTCCGTGAATTAGTGAAAATAATAACTACTTGAACTTCAGATCTACGTAGCAATATGTTAGCGAAGTGCCCGAATTGTGCCACGCCATTCAACTAGCAAAACGAGACACGCAAAAATGTTCCGAATTGGACGTGACCTTAATGTTGGACGATGTCTGGACTACTTTGTCGTCGAGTGGAACTCCTCTCGTAGTACGAAACGAAACTAATGCTACCGTTTCCACTTTGTCCACTCGAGTTCTTACGCGCCTATTCTTCTCGAATGTCCGTCCCACTCCTCTTTGAGCGAATCTAGCGGAAGAGACCGCATTTATCGTCCACCCGCGCACACAACCGCCGCGAAACTGCGGAGCAAGATACGGGCGAGATGAATATACGACATGCATTAGCGTAAAACGCTGACCACGTTGTCGTCGTCGTCGTCATTCTCCTCCTCGAATAAGAGTTCCGCGTTCGGTTGAACCTATAAAGGGAGATACGAGCCCTCGAGGTACCCCCAGTCGTTCCATGATGACATGAATGACGACGACGACGACGACGATGTCGATGCAATGACAGTCGTTGTTCGATGGGTCAGAATAGAAACGTTTCTTACCGCTTCATGGCGAACGGAAGAGGGAGTCGAAGCGAAACGTTTAGTTCCATTAATCACATTATCTGAGCGACGAGGTTTTGTCGTTCCTCATTCGGCGAGCACAATTCGCTTGGAGCTGACTCGCTCAGCTTTCCCGCTCGCAGCGGTCTGCTCTTAGGATTGGAACCGAGCGCGAAACGTAGCTCAGTTTCTTGCATTTATTTGGAATGTATGCTGAAACCAAGCATTGAGCGTATTGCTAATCGTGTTATAATTAGAACTCTATGATTATCGTTATAAATATATCGATTTGATGAAGATCTCGAAATGAAATGATTGTTAACGCGATCACGTAGGAATGAATCGAAAGATAAAATCAACGTTCTGCATTACGTATGCAGAGCTGTGGCAGATTCATAAGTTTGGGGAAGCATGTTGACCTTGACAAGTCGCTAATATAATCGAGAATCTTTTGAAGTTATTATCACTTTTAAACGCGTAAACTATGTACAGTTAGATTTTTATGGGCTGAGGGTGTGCAACGCTAAAATGTATAGGATGCTTGTACAATATAGCGAAGACAAGTGTATGAGCCAAAGATGCATTAACTAGTGACTAGAAAAATTAAAAAGTGATAGAACAAATGTGTTCGATAAAACTTATTCGAGCCATCCGTCCATGTCTCGCTCACAGGATCACCTGAATCGCATCAATGCCCTTATTAAGGAAAAAATTGAACTATTCTTTCTGAGATTACCGAAAAAATAAGCATTTTGGTTCTGCATTCTCATTCAAGGAAGCGATGCATTCGTGGCTGCAGGAACAACTTAAAGTATTCTTCTCTGCAAGAATTAAGAAATTTGTAAATAGATACAAGATATGTGTCAATCGACAGGGAGATTATGTCGAAAAATGAAGTAATATTTGTATATTTTTGTTTAATATCTGTACACCTTTATTTTTTTATTCTCCTTCGTATTTTTATTACGCGAGATTTAAATATTAATCTCTCGCGATTGTGTGTATGGAGACATTTATGAGCAAATCTGGAGCAAATGCAAAATGGGCTTTTTGCAGCCCATTTTCACAATATGTAGTTACTAAAGATTAAAGAGTATCAAGAGATTCATCGTTGAAATTTATTCATAAATTTCTTGGTAACTTTTAATCTTCAGGTAACCATATATTGTGAAAGCGGGCCTAAGTGATATATGTGTTGATCAGGATGGAATTTATGTTCTCTATACCTAAAACGAACCGTAACGTACAATTCTGGGATGCGTTTGGTCGCAAGGACAAGGTGCATTCGTATTCATACGGAAAGGTCGTACGAGGGTATACGTAAGTACCCGCGTAAGTTAGGGAGTTTGCGGAAGGTAGAGTCAGTAGCGGAGACCGTAGCGCAGAGGAGAAGACAGAACTCGGTTTGATATATGGCTACAAGTTCTCCTCCGGGCGAGGAAGCGGGAACACAATCCAGGCGCAATTCTCTTCATCCCTGACCCCCGGTCCCCCGCAAGCGTTCCCGTTTGCTGCCTTCTCCCCTTCCCCCCCCTGTTCGTCCACTTCCTCTGGTCACTACCCGGTGATCTCGAGAAACCTTGGACGCGAGAGTTAAGACGTATGAACACATTTGTACAGCATCCATCACACGCGTGGATGAAACATGGCGCGGACGTTATGGAGGTGCGATGAAAATGCGATGACAGAATGGAGGTAGTAGTATACCCCGTAAAGTCGTCCGCGGACTTATGTCCCGTGTCAAACTCGATGTGAGCGCCGGGAGAAAGCAATGTTCTCGGGATGGTACTCTAGCACTTTGATAGTTTGTCGGGGCGCAATTTCTCGTGAAAACGCGATAACACGCGCGCTCTAACTTGACGATGGATTGCGACCGCATTTGCGCACGTTTTAAAATAACGGTAACAACAGATACCTGTAATTAATTAGTCAATTAATATTCAGCGTGACGAACGAAACGCATAATGAATGAATGTTTTAATTAACAGTAGTAAACAAATTTTAAATAATGATTACATGGCTTGTATAAAATTATTTGTGTCATCGACGGTGACCACAAATGGTTCGCATAACATAATAAATTTCAATTTAATTCTTACAAATTTATATATTGGTACACATGTATATATGTACCGGAAGAATTATCTGCAATTACAACGTAATTGTACGTTAGGAATTATATAAGCTCTAATGGGCATGACACACGATTTTATTAGATCCATGATAAGCGTGCTGTTAACATCGCATGACATGCCCATCTTTTAATTGCCGTATAAGTTTTTGATTTAATTTAATTTTCATCTTCATTTTATATTGACCCATGTTTTATTATTTAGTATATTTGAAAATTTAATGGATATTGTTGGATGCATATGGATGGAAATTGAATATCTCTTTTAAATATATCTTTGCAGTTCACACAACGACGCGAACAAATTTTATATATATATAAAATAATTTTTGCAATCTTAAACACAATTCATGATCCAATTGTGTATAATTGTTTAATAAATTTTGCATATGTTTTACCGTGGGTCGAAACCCATTTTAATTTAATTAACAATTGTTATATACAATAAATCGCAACTTCATCCAGCGTTGCCTTTCAAAGGCTTTTCATTGATATGTAATTACACATATTATATGTAAATATATGTATCACAATTTTTAATTTCGACGGGTGTACATATCTTATTTGCGCACACTTTACAATACTAGTTCATTTCACCTCGACAAGCCATTTAGCCTGCTCGGTGGTGTGAACACACACGCGAAGAAATCATATCGAGGTGCGCGTCGCAACGACAAGTTACATGGCGAGAAGTCGGCCGAGGAAACTCTGGGAAACTAAACTAATTTGCCGGAACTTTTATTAATATGCAACTTCGCCGGTGGTTTCGCAGCGGAGCTTGCAAACAAACGCGGAGAGATAACGTCCGCTTGCACGGCTCCGCTCTCTGCTCCTCGCAGCATCCAGCAGCGGTGAGAATCGCCGAGGACACGTATAGCGGTTTATCCATTACACCAGTTTATCTAGAGCAACGAAACATCGCCGTTGGAGCGACGCAGTCGTCGTTGGACGATTTTCCGCTATACAGAGGGGCCATTCGCCCTGTGCTGTGCAAGCCCACGTGTTCCGATAATGGTTGCGACTTACTTGTCAATATTAACTTACCGTAACATCGAGCCTGCACCGATAGGATCGTTTTATTGGCACGCACACGCCGACCGATCCGATATTCTCCTTTTGATCTTGCAATTCGAGCTCGAGCGAGATTGAGTGCCAGTGTCACTCGATGCGTTCAAGATTAAACGCGATCGACGTTCGTATTTAAAGGTAGATCGACTTCATCGATCTGCAGGAACGATCGTTCCTGTACCGACGCGACGTGATGCCCCCCAGCGTGATTCGTGATCGCGGCTATTAAAACCGATTTCAATATCGAAATCTCCGCTGATATGATACGACCGCTGCACTTGCGGAGATTTATGATTGCGCCGGATTTTTCGAGTGAAATTGCGGTTTGCATAAATCAATATTAATTATCGCTGATAGCTATAAATGTATGCTGCGGCATGCGCGGGAACAGCGTAGGCATAGCGAGTTCACCCGAGGACTTTAGGACTCTGGAGCGTTCCGAGGGAGAAATCAATTTTTATACGCGATTACACCAATCACCCGCATACTCTGACTCTTGCTCATTTATAACTGTATATGATTCCGATTTTTCAAACGACTCCGGGGCACAATACTGATAGCAGCCAAGATCTATCAGAGCTCACCCGGATCGTGATCTCTCGCGATTCGCTTACGTAATTAAATGTAATTCGAATAATTAATTACGGCGCGGATGTTGCGCGCGTCGCTCGAAGGAGATAAATTATTTTCTCTTGGCAGCATCATAGGGTGCCACCGGTGAAATATCGGTTGCTCGAAGTACCTGGCGGTCGCGGTATATTTTCTACCGTCAGGTTTTCGACCTCGGTGTGCGCGCCGATATCGGCAGTAATTAGTCTTCATTGTGTGTCATTGGATTCGATTCTCCCCCGCGTCACTCCTCCGCGGGAAAAAGTTGGGCACGGAGAAGAATTCGGGTAAACACATCGGTGTGTGTCTTTCTTCTCCTGCCTTCGTTCTCTTCTCTTCTACCGGTGTGTCCTCCTTCGGTTCCCGCATCGCTGCTCGACCACCTCTGTCCTTGTTCGTGGGTGTAAATCTGTCTCCCAGATTAAGTCCGAACACTGAGTTGTATAAATTGAAGCCGATCTCTCTGCCGGGACTCGGGGAGTAGCTACTCGGGCCACTTTATTTTCGTTTATTTGTTGTCGGCAAACATGCCTGGTCTTCTTCGTAGCACAGCCAAGCAACCGGCAGCGGCGGTGCCGACGATATCCTGCTTGCACGTTTGGTTACACGGCAAGGATTCTTTCTGCGTATGCGAGTGCACTTATATGAGTTCCTTTCGTGTATATACACGAAGGGCTACATAT
>NW_017305408.1:917561-918273 GCF_001594115.1 Trachymyrmex septentrionalis | reverse complement strand
TATGCGAGTGCACTTATATGAGTTCCTTTCGTGTATATACGCGAAGGGCTATATACGCGAAGGGCATAATCCGTGTAGCCCTCACATGCGCGCGTCATTTTCACGTATACCGAAATATCCATGTTTCTACATATGGTCGTTTGCCAAGGTATAGTTCTGCATACGTATTTGACGTGTATACACACACACACACACACACATATATATATATATATAAAAGGTGTTCTAAGACTATCAGATATTCCTTTAACTCCGGATTGCAAAAAATATACTAATGATAAAGGTATTGATTCTTTTTAGTGTCAAGATAATAATCGACTTTTTAAGTAAAAAAAGAAGAACTAATATATGATAATTTAGGGATAAACAATAAAATATTAAGGTATGTAAATAAATGACAAAATATTAAAATTAATAGTACGCGGAACGAGGACGGTTTTGCTGAAGTATTTAAAAATTTAGATACGGTTCTGAAAATAATTTCTGGATCATCAAAATAATTATGTAGGACATTCAAGTTGGTTACTGGAATATCAAAATATTTTTGCGTCATTACTCATCATGCTCAAGTTTTTTATATAATTATTTTGACGGTCGAACAAATTTATTTTTAGATTAGTAATATGTATCTAAATTTTTGGATTTAACGAAATTCCCGTGTACTAATAAAATTTTATTTCAAGATATATTTAATAAATACACACTATATTTC
>NW_017305408.1:916902-917257 GCF_001594115.1 Trachymyrmex septentrionalis | reverse complement strand
CTT
This sequence comes from Trachymyrmex septentrionalis, assembly GCF_001594115.1. NCBI lineage: Eukaryota > Metazoa > Arthropoda > Insecta > Hymenoptera > Formicidae > Trachymyrmex > Trachymyrmex septentrionalis. Next base: position 917,254 of record NW_017305408.1, on the reverse strand, counting down.
CTTGTTGAAAAGATTACACTTATAATAATACTCTAATTGATTTCTATTAATGTTGAAAAGTCTTCAAATACAGTAATGACGATCCGATGGTTACGAAACACCTTGTAGATACATGCACAAATATGCGAAGGCAAAATTCCACATTGTGTACATTTGAGATGTACATACGTGCATGTAGACTTCGATAGCATTCTCGGGTATAACAGTAACACGTTTCCTCGATGCACGTGCACGGATCACGTATGCAAGCAGGAAAAATGAAGAAGCTATGTTTATGTACACATATATAGTTACGGAGATCTACATATACAATACTGCTTAATCCGAGTTGGTAGTATTGTTTTCCGTCAGA
>NW_017305408.1:908909-916802 GCF_001594115.1 Trachymyrmex septentrionalis | reverse complement strand
CACATATATAGTTACGGAGATCTACATATACAATACTGCTTAATCCGACTTGGTAGTATTGTTTTCCAGCAGAGGAAACTTGCCAGCCTTAACTTTGCCGGGAAAATGTATAAATGGGTCAGACACATTTACGCTCGCCAAGATTTCGAAATTTACGAGTTTTGCGACTATTACTGACGTTTATTTGTCGATGCGAAAGTGTCTATGTTATGTCGTATTTTGCGGTGTCCTGGCTCTTTAATGGATCGCACTCCAAGATTTGCAAGTATTCGCAGATATTACTGATGTGGAATATTGTTTTTGCGATGATCTGACAAGACATAAATGCATTATTCATAGTATGATGCACTCAGCATGGTCGCATTATCCCAAATCCACTTTTAAAAGTGTCACTAAAATATATGGTCGATCTCACAAATCTTTTTCAAGATTAATAATCCATTAGCTCTTCACGCTGACGAGTGTTAAATTATTTCTGTTTTAAGGAAACCGTTAATTGACATTGAGTTGTTTACGCGATATGAACAATCAATTTTAAGTTCTGTTTAAAAATTAACAAAACTCGAAGATTTATAGTTTACATTTTATAGAAAGATAGTTCATATGTAATATATGTGTGTGTGTGTGTTTGTGTTTGTTTGTGTGTGTGTTTGTGTTGTGTGTGTGTGTGTGTGTGTGTGTGTGTGTGTTTGTTTGTTTGTTTGTGTGTGTGTGTGTGTGTGTGTGTGTGTGTGTGTGTGTGTGTGTCTTACTTGCACCTATCGATACAGAGATATCGGAGCCGCGTCTAGAGAGGAATTAAAAATTATGGAGATTGATATACGGGGCGGAGAATTTATGTCCAACGAAGCCGATAATAAAACACCGAGAGAATTCTTCCGGATAACGTCGGGACTTCTCGTGTGTTATACACGGGGGTCTTGTATGACCCGACAAAAATGCCCGTCCGGCGCGCATGGGCGCGGAGAGAACGAGCGCGGTTCTCCGCGTGATATATCGCTGGGCTGGAAAAATGGTTTCGCCGGCGGGGGAATCGGGAGACCCCGAAATGCAGTTTACGCTTTGGTTGACGACGAATCGCCTTCCCGAGAGTTGGTCGGTTATACCGACACGCGTACGCGTACATGTAGGTATACACGTTGCCCACAGACGTGTCTAGCCGTGCGTTTGTCGCCAAATGCATTTGGATTGCACGCGTCACCTGTGCTCGCTTCACCGATTTTCATGCGATCTCATCTTCTCCGCGAATGCGAGACGAAAAGAAGTCCGTCTTTTCTCGTCACTCCAACGTTCTCGTGAACGATTATCGAGAATCGTAAACGAAATTGAATAATACCCTTTCGGTATCATTCATTTATTCTTCTACATTATACAATAACTCTGTGTCTAGAAGGATTTAGCATTACTTCAGAATCTTCAAAATGAAGAAGAGTCATTCTCGTCTTTACAATTCAGTTTATGACCGTGCCGCTGTAGGAAGGAATAGAGAGGCTAAGACATGGATCCCGGCGTACCAGAACCCCCGGCGGCGTTCCGCATACACCACCATTTGCATACCTTGTAATAAAAACAAATCCCTACAGCCGAGGCATCCTCGTGCATTCTCGTTCCGCGGAGATCTGTCGAAGCGCCTCGGTTAGATTCTATCTTGCTGCGTTTACGGCTTTTATTCCGATATGCCGTTGTCCTTCCGGTTCGCTCTTGGCTCTCTCATTCCTGTAAACGTTCCTTCCATAACCGTCTTCCATACCGAAAGATTTTCTGAATGATTCTCGTTTTGGCTCGCTGACACATTTTACTTTTTCGCCTGCATGAACGGGGACTGTAAATATACTAGTGTTTAAAAAGGAAGCTACAATAATATGCGAAAGAAAAATTTTGTAAAATTTTTCTGGCACTATAACATCAATTGATATAAAAACATTATGTTGAACAAATTTAATTGGTTACATGGTTTATCTAAGATTTTGATTTTTACTTCGATTGATTGTTTGTAGCTTGATATAGAATTAAATCCGATATAATTGTATACGTAGATTTTTGTTTGTTAACTATATAAATTATTAATATCTCGGGAGGATAAGAAAACTGATTTCTTTTAATCTTTTGAGCCATTTTAGCATTGTGCAATTTATTATCCTTTCGGATTTTGGCTCGTAACCAAATATCGCAAGAATGAAGATGTGAAAAATATTCGTAGAGTATTTTTTTTTTGAAAATACACCAAGAAAATTTGTGAGTCTAAGCAGAATCGTAAGGTTTGTAACTTTTTCTCTTTAAGCTTTATAAAAACTAATGACTTGGGAGTTGTAACTCTATGCGTAAAACGTATGATTATTCGTAAATATCTACGATTTCCCATAAAAATCTTACGGCTAGTAAGAAGCTGTCAGTAAAGATAATATTATAAGCATTGTAGTCATAATAAGTTTTTACAAGTCTTACGGAGTAAATTAGAAGTCTTACGATTCTATTTAGAATTATATGCCATCGTGTGCGAGAATTAGTATATCTCTGAATTCGATGTCAAAAATCGATCACACGAACATGATCGACGTTGGGTACAGACAATCAGGCGATCATCATTCGCCATGCTTCTTTTTATTCGAGAAGAAAGAATGAAAGGATTCGGGTTGCAATATGCGACCCACGGTCATCGTCTGCTCTTATAGAATGTCCTCGTACTGCCTGCAGGCTCCGTAATCTGGCAGATTTTATTTTCTCGACGACGACGACGTTGTCGGTAGACGACGCCGGCCTCGACGACAGTTCGCGAACTCATATCTCACAGAGCGTCCGGTCCTGCGGAAACTTCGATATCCCCGAATATGGCGCGATGAGAAAGCAGGACGAAATTCTCTGCTTCCCTCCAGTAAGCTGCGGCGCTTCGATCTCGATGACACGAGTAATTTTCTCGACGATAGGGATCTCCGTTGAACTTCCTCAAATTCATAGCATCGTATCTTTTGAATGAAATGTAAAATATGGATATATATTTAATTTGATACGATCAGATAGAGAGAGATAAGCAATTGGTGGAATGGATAGAAGTGATTCGATTCTTTTATCATTTAATGTATTGTGACAAAAAATAGGAAAATAATGCCACACGGAAAGAATGTTTCTGGTAAAAATCTAGCTTATAAGTATAGATCTGAAAATAATTTTGTCGTTTGAACCAAAGTGAAAATAATTATGTAGGAAGCTGGTTTCAAGAATGCTATTCAAACTGATTGCTAAAACTTTTTGCAGCATTATCGTCAACGCTTAAGTGTTCTATGTAATTATTTTGTATTATATATTATAGTATAATAAAATCTATATCTGGCAAAATTTTTAAATATTTTTTTTTTAATACTTCTGCCAAACTATTTTTTTCATACATAATTGAATTGTGACGATGTACCTTTCTCAGATAATAATTTTCCCAATATTTGTTTATCAAAATTAAACGATTTTTGTACCTTTTCGCTCGAATTTGTTTTCATTTGTCGGAAATTTCAGTAAATTTCATTCCGGCGACGTGTTAGCCTTTTCGATCGCACGAGAAAAGTGCATTCTCGTAATTCGATCGCGCGCCAAAGTGGCTCTGAGAGAAAGATACTTTGTAGAAACTTACTGCGTCTCGGAGTCACGAAGCCGGCATTCTGACAAAAGTAGCGATGCTTATCACTCTTAGAGCTTCGTGAAATCGGAGCACGAAGTGTATGCCGTATAAGGGGATCACCGCGCTAGAATATTTGGATTATCTTTTCTCATAATGACGGATCGATGTGCAATCAAAAATGATTATGTAAAGACTTACGAAATATTTCGGCATATCAAAGTTTCATACTGATTTCGTCACGATAGTCGATGCGATACAACACAATATGAACATAGAATAAAGCGTTATTTAAAGGGGAAAAACGAAGAATTATAACGCGATTGTGAATTCTGATTATTTTGTAAGATCGTAATCTGTATTGTGTTTTTCAATATAAAGTAAAATCTTTGTTTCAGTTTGCCTTTGTATGATTCCAATCTTGTTTAATTGTGAGTCGTAGAGCTGTACACGAAGTAGAAACGAAGTTCCGTCATGGCGTCATGAAATTATTCATGAAAACGCGAACAAATTTAAGTGAGCAAGAGACGCTCGGGCAAATCCTTTTATTACCGATATCTTATTTCATTTACATATTTATTGTATTGTAACGGAGAATAGAAGACACGGAAGAAGACCTTTACGAACGCGGGCGCTCGAGTAAAAGTGAGCTTATTTACTGTTCCCTTTTTCCGAAGTTTCATAAAAGCGGAGGAAGTAGCTTTAGGATGTATCCGATAGATGCGACTGAAATATTGAAGCTCACTCGATCTCGTGTCGTTGATCCGCCTCCAAAGAAGCAATTCCGAAGAAATATGGAAGTATTGAAACTCATTTATGCGTGAGTCGCATCGCTAACTTCGTTCGCGCGACAACTAAGCATTGGCAGCTTAATGGCGTTCCGACTAATGCCATGGAGTGCAATATATTGCGTTTGAAATGTCCGTCGGATACATGGCATAGCTATTATGTCTCGCAGATAGGTTGAGAATGGCTGAATGCAATACAACTGCTTGACATACAATTGTCTGAATGTGCAGAACGAGAAAGGCAAATTGTCTGTTTTCAAGTTCACGATAGAAAGCTTGCAAAAGAACAATCGTGGGAGATCTGTCATCTTTGCATGTTATGCACCTTATTCCTTATTTTACAGTGGAATAAAGGAGATATGTATGTATTTCTCCAACAGGGAGTTTATAATAGAAATAAAAACTTGAAAGTGGAAAAACTTTTTCTGAAACTTCAACTATCAATATTAAGTGTACACACATATCAGACTATTCTTCTCGATGTTTTATATTGCATTTTACTTTTCGCATACCATGATTACAATTAGATTTACTATCTCGGTTGCACGAAAACCGCGCCACTGTTTATCCTTATTTTCATTAATCACCGCAGTTAAGCTAAAGGGATTGTCAGAAATGGCGCGAAGTAGGTATTCATCCAATCGTGTATTCGAGCTCACGCCCGTCGTATAACTAACCACGTGCCACTGTAATCGCGCGAAAACAAGTATCTACTGCACAATGGGCATTGTCTCTGGAATAGTCCGATAAATACATTTGCGGACTGATTATGTTATTGGGTGTCGCCTTGGTGTTCCCTGCAGTGCACACACGGACAGACGTATTGCGAGTTAAGTAGAGACACAGGACAGCACTCGCTGTTGAACGTGCAGTAAGCGAGACGAGGTAAAGAATGCACACAAAATGTGTCAGACTGGAAGGACAGGGTGAGGCGGGGGGGGGGGGTGGATTGTAGCAAAGAGCGACAGTAAGCTCGTTTATTCTTCGTCCAGTCGCCTATTGTTATTCGGACCACTCGATACACTCGCTCGTCCCATTCAACTGTAGCCTTTATCAATTGCAGGTAGACCTCGGCCAATTGGCAATTGGTCGATCCGTTGCGTTCCATCGCGGAAAGTTTAGGGAATAAGGGCGTGCGAGGGGAAAGGGCGGGACGGACGGGATGGTTTCCCAAAAAGACCACGATACCTCCGGAAGGATCGGACAACAAACAAGTCGCGAAACTCCGTGGGAAAGAGAAAGCCGCAAAACCGTATTCCATTCGGTTCCCTGCGCCGCTTGTACGCTTACAAGCAGCGCCCTTTCTTAATTACACATTGGCGAACCGTTCTTCGTTGTGCAAACGCTTGTGGCGTCGTATTTGCGTACATCTCTACTCTAACGAATAGTTTTGCGTTTATCCAAGCCCCCGGCCGCGCGACGAGCAGAAAAACGTAAACGCTGAAACGAGATTGAAATTTTACACGCAGCTTTTTACCCGTCATCTCTTTCCCGCCTCATCCGTCGGCACAATCGCGGCGGAACAGCGAAATATATACGGCTCAAAAGACAACTTGAATTACAGAGGTGGAACATTTTTCATTAATCGAATCTTACTTCTATGATTGAACTTTATTTTTACCGTGAAAAATCCACCGTACCGTGAGTGACTTGTTCGCAAATTCGAATACCGACCCGGGCACAACCAGGTTAATTTCAAAACGTGATTCTTCTTCGAGAAGCTCTCCGTTGAACGAGGACCAGCCGTAGTGAATGTGGAAATTGCACGCGATCTGTCTTCTTTTTTTTTTTTCCTTCCTGCGCCGTTTCCCTTCCGTAATAAAGTAGCCCCATGCGATATGCGGTTCGACTATCTGACCTAACTGCGCTTGAACGAGCCGAGCAGATCGTGCGCGGGATTCGGAAATGGATCTAATTTTCCACCATGCACTTACTCCGACATGTATCATGGATGGTTGGTTGACACCGAGCTTTTATTACCTGCTATTATTACGATATATTATTGTAATTGTCATTTATCCTATTTCACGATGTTTTGTACAATTTGGATTGAATCGATTTATATTTTTGTCAAAATTATACTCTAAATTTCTTGCAGTGAAATTTCACTCCCAAAAAGTGAAAATACAATCACCCTTCACTTTCTTGAAAGAGAGTGATAATTTTCATTTATTTTTACTTTTTTTTTCAGTGAAATTTCATTCCTTTGAAGTGAAAATTTATTCTAAAAACAGTGCAAATTGTCACTTTTTTTTTTTTATCAAAAAGTGAAATATTTTCACTTGCTTTCAAGGGTAGGTTGTATTTTCACTCTCTTGGAATGAGATTTTACTGCAAGAAATTTAGAGTGTAGATTTATTTCTCTTTATTACTTAACAATTAACATATTATTTTGTTAAAAATACTGGTTTTTCAAAATACATACTAGAGAGTATATGTGATACGTGATACGAGAATACAGGATCCGCTTGGAATCATTCGTAACCAATCAGCAATTGCAATTAGCGTAAATAGTTAGAGCGATCGATTAACGGTAGTATCGATTCGGCAGATCAAGACCGTCGCCAATCGCAAGCAAATCCTCTTAGGAAAGTCTGCGGGAATCCGACGTCGAACGTATTGTTATCACAACGATAACGGACGACATATGTAAATTGTTGGAAATTAATTTAGCAGAAGTTCGCTCTTTATACTGCACCCGCTTTCCGCGCGCCGTGGCATAAAGTGGAACCGGCGACGGCGAAAACGGAATATGACGGCGGAGAGCGAAATGGGAGGAAATAAAGCGCGGTGGCCCACTTCCTCTGCTTCAAGGTGCAGCAGCGGCACGTGAAGGGACGGGAATCATCGAAGGTAGGCAAAGATGCGACGGAGTTCAGCGTCGTCTCCGTCTTTCCTATTCCTCCGAGTTGCGGCGCAATCTCTTTCTTCTCCCGCCGATTTCCCTTCGCTTCTCTCCTCTGCCCCGCTTTCTTCTCTCGCCTCCAACAGCTCCATTCCTCTTTCCGCTTAGATGCGCCGCGATCGTCCGATCGACGAAACTGTACCTCTTTCGAATCCGCGCAGACTCGCTGTACGTACGCGGCGTCGGACGATTTCTATCGCGTTTGATATATATATATATATATTTCGCTATTTTATTAACGACGTCTTGAATAATTGATTCCACGCAAGCACCGCGATACGGGAGAGACTGGCTGGCGAACGCCAGCTAATAAAGAGGATAAAATATGTGCTTTGCGCGGTGGATTTTAGTTGAGAAGTCAGGAACACCGTAATGTAAGACTAGTAGAAGAGGCACAATACGCACAGCGTATAATCGCATTCTTAGATTCTGGACGTAATGTAAGATTGTAAGCTACCTACGCGTATACGGAAGACGATAGTTATTCTTGAAAGTACAGTCCATAAGCGAGTGCATACCAGCTGTGCTTTGACGGATATCAATGGCTGGTTAGCGAATTGGTAGGTTCCAATGACGCAGCAGCTGTTGGCAAACAG
>NW_017305408.1:903471-908809 GCF_001594115.1 Trachymyrmex septentrionalis | reverse complement strand
CGGAAGACGATAGTTATTCTTGAAAGTACAGTCCATAAGCGAGTGCATACCAGCTGTGCTTTGACGGATATCAATGGCTGGTTAGCGAATTGGTAGGTTCCAATGACGCAGCAGCTGTTGGCAGTCTTCGTTGCAAAGTGGATAAATGTAAATTCGACTGTGGCTAACACACATACACTTGCACACGCACTGGCCTTTGTACTCTAAAATGTACATCATCGGGAAATTAACCGTTAATTGTTTCTAAATCCATTACTAAATACAAAACGGGAAGACATTTTGTCACCGCTCCGCGTAATATCGTCATGTATTTCATACTCTAATCATTTTCTTGCAGGTAATTCCAGTTAACAACTATTTTCCGCTCGTTTTCTTCGCTACCTCGATTGGTCTTGCGATTACGGCGATAATACTGGATGGTAATAAGCGTGACTACTTGTTTACATTGCGATGGTTATAACTAGCGATCGCTACCAGTGTAATCGACATAATCGTTCCCCTCTCTCCCAGCGTACCTACATGAATGTATAGAGAAGAAAAGCATTGAACGTAATAAGAGTATTGATTGGACGAAAATTTCTGTATGAAAATTATTGTCAGTCAGGTAGAACAATTTTTTATCAAACTGCTATTATTATTATTATTATATGAAGAATGTAAAATATTTATTCGTGTTTATATAAGAGAAAATTTTATACATAATACTTGCATACACTTAATAATTATATAATAATAATAATAATAGCATGCATACACTTTGTACTTGCAGTTTATATGGACTTCTCATTGCTTGCTCATATATACGAAGACAGCTTGACTGTTTCTAAACTGATTTTAACTCAAAACTTAGTCCTTTCTCGAATGAGTCTCTCTTTGATTCGAATACCGCTTGCAGCATAAACGTCCGTCTGGATAATTTGCTCATGACACGGAGCTTGGGCAGTGTTACCGTAGCTAGCAAGTTAATGCACCATACGCCACGTCCTGACCATGGTCAGGTGAAACAGGTTGCCTGGTATAAGCCACGATACTTGCTGCAGGCAAAGAGAGAGAGAGAGAGAGAGAGAGAGAGAGAGAGAGAGAGAAAGATCGGCACGGAGGCCAAGGCAGGCCCTTGCCGTCTTCTTACGTCCAGCCATTTACCTCTTCTATATGGTATCTTGCCATCTTCAGATGCGTGTAGGTACCCCATGGCATGAGAGTGCGACCGGGTTTCTAAGCAACTCGATCACGACGCGATGGAATTCGTACTCGTCCAAACTCGGTCCGACGCCGGTCTCTCCTTATTCTTTCGTCTCTTTCACTTTCGCCTCCTTCATCATTCTCTGTTCTCCTTTTTCCCTTTGTCTCTCCGGGACCGGCGCGGCGCGATCTCGACCGTTCGCTCCATCAATTTCGCCTTTAGAACGCATTCTTCTTTCGTTGTTAGAGCGCCTAGGATACGACACGTAGTGTTCTCAGCTTTTACAGCCTTTATTCTCTTCATTATTTGAACTTTTCTATTTCCACGACGAAAGTATGTGAACAGAAAGAGAGGGAGAGAGAGAGAGAGAGAGAATGCTAAAGAACTTTACTGCCTATGATCTGTTTCCTTTGTAAAAGAAAACTTGATAAACTTTATCTTGAAGAATTCGACGATTGTGAGAAAAACAATGATTTCGAATGCCAATCTGTAGGATGTAAAATGCGTGTTTCGTAATAATTTTATTTTTACCGACCTACGTAGTTGAACAACAATTATTAACGTTGAGTAACGATGATATATTCGTTCCTATCGCAAAATAATGATATGAATAATTACATGAAAAATTATCATAATTATTATTATAACGCGCGTTGCATTCATATTCAAATATAATATAGAATTCGTTTTGTTTCGGGGCCTCTGTGAGATCCGCGAGGCGAACCGATTTCTCATGGGCGTATAATCGGCGAAGTTATTCCGTCCGTGTAACAGCGGTCCTTCCCAACGTGGAATATTCGGGTGGGAGCGTTAACGGTGAAAACTTTGCCACTAAGATACGCTTGAATGGGCATGCCCGGCGCGGTGGAGACGGTATGAGACGGCGAAGAGAAAGCGAGAGAGAGAGAGAGAGAGAGGAGACCGAGGCGAGAAGGAGGTCGTGAAAGACGACGAAGGACGCGGTATTTCGGTGAGCGCGGCCCGCCTGCACACAAGCAGCGACGTGTTGGAAGGCGAGCGCCTGCAGACTCCTCCTCGACCGATCGTGGCATCCCATCGCGGGATGTAAGGATAAACAGGTTTCCTGTGCGTCCTTATAAGAGACCGGAGGAAGGAGGAACCGGTGGCAGGAGGAAGCGAAGGGCACGTCGAGGGAGGAAGGGAAGAGGTGCAAGGGCGAGGCGAGACCACTCAACACGTATCGTAGGTAGGTTCAAAGAAAGGCAGAAGGAAGAGAGAGGGAGAGAGAGAGAGAGAGAGGAAGAGAGAGAAAGACCCAGAAGCGGCCAGCAAAGATCGGATCTACCAAGATTGGAAGCCGCGTGTATCGAAGAAGATCGGGATAGAGGGTGGTGGTTCGCTAGCGGTGATGGAATGGAGGTATTCGAGACTCGCCGTCCGATGCCCTGTTTCAAGCAAAAAGATACTACGCACGCTACTTTCGCGGACAAGAATCTTCGTGCGACGAGAGTCCGACTGTTACTGACGCACACGTTACCGCCACGTTGTCTATCGTGTACACCGCAGTCAGTTGCGCTCGAACTCGCGTTTCTGTTACCCTCGTATATTCAATAAGGACTGGATTCAGCCATCCTCGATTTTCTCTTACAAATTTTCTCAAGGAGTAGATCATAGAACTAGCCTAATATTTCATGTATCACAAAGATTTCAAGTCTGTTGATTGGTTTCAGGACAGAGAGATCCGAGAACTTCTCTATTCTCTCAACTAATCAACAAGAAATCCTTGTCGTACGACACATGAAATACCAGTCTAAAGAATGCAACAAAGATATTCGTTATTTTTTGTTGTCGACGTGTTCTTCTGATGTGCAACTTTTTTCTTCTCGTCACTGAAAAAGTTCTTGTTATAAATTATTAATAGATATAGTGAGGTATAAAAAACGTAAGCAGTAAGCAAATCAGCATTTTGAATTTGCTATTGCTTACGTTATTGCCTCATAGTCTCTACTACGATCGATCGATTTGCTTATGGTTTTGTGTGTACTATAGCTCATAATTTTTGTTATTTGAATTTGCTCACGACACAGATTTTAGTTTTCAACTTTATTATTGATAGACTAACTCCATATATACAGGGTGTCCGATAATTGTTCCGACAAAGTTCGTGGACATGAGAGCGGACTAAACTGAGATGGAAAGTCCTTTACCATTTTGCAATTTTTGCAATAGTTAACAAGATATTAATTGCTAAAAATTGCCGAAAATTGATCTTCAATGATTTTTTATTCAAATACTATCAACTTTATAGAAAAACTGCAAGAAACAAAAATTGTTTATTTTCTTCTCATAGAGCTCTAAGAATTTTTTTTAGAATTTTTACAGAATTTTTTAACACCGTACTTTCTCATGTTGATAAAAGTGAGAAAATGCAGAACTAAAAAGTTGATAAAAAATTCTGAAAAAATTCGTACAGTTCTATGAGAAGAAAATAAACAATTTTCATCACTTGCAGTTTTTCTTTAAAGTTGATTTGTATTTAAATAAAAAATTATTGAAAACCAATTTTCGCCAATTTTTAGCAATTAATATCTTGTTAACTATTGCGAAAATTGCAAAATGGTAGAAGATTGCTAAATCTTTTCTTGTTTTTTATCAATACGATTTGGCGAAGTTGCATTTTAATCTGCATCAGGATTTTGAGTTATATTAAATGCTTTGTAGCGGAATTAATTAAATTGCACAGGTGGATGTAGTAACATTTCTGGATACTCGTCTTTTTTTTTTTCAGGAGTGAAAATCATAAAAACTCAAATTTAGAACGTCTACACTTGATACACGTATGGATTAATTTTTTTTTACTTTGCGGCATTAGCAGATACGGTAATTAAAAGAATTCGCGTGGATTATTGCTGGAGGATAATATATTGTTGCTGCACCCGTGATTTTGTGTTTCGCACGGCATTACAGCTTATCATGATTTATTTTCGCTATTCACAAGTATGCGTGAACACGAGAATTTTTACTATGCCCGTTACTATCACGCTTGTATTTATCAAATTGTCGGTACTTTCAACAGCCGCCCCATTCCCGCATTTTTCGAGCTCTTTGACGAACGCGATTCAACTCGCGTGTCAATTACCGAAGCGGCTTAAATCCTTTCGCGCTTTGGCGAAATTAAACGCGCTTTCCCCGCACAGTTTTTCGAGATTTTAGCGGAATTAATTGCGTTCCTCCACGCGGCACGGACAACCAACTTTTTTGCGCCGCCGCGAGCCCTCGTAAATCGATCAATCTACGTGATCGGGATGTCTATAGTCCGTGACCAGCGTGGGTATATGTAGTCGAGTGGCGAAAGACGGGATGGCAAGAAGGATGAACGGTGGGATCCGTTCATTGGCCGGTACGAGCTTGCTTCGTTTCGTCTCGTCGTAAATATCAACGCGTTTCGCACATTAGTCGAATTAATTAAATGCTAATTATGATCGGGCCGATGTCTCGGCGTGCATACTGATATGATCGGGCGTGATACGGTGTGTGCCCCACCTTTCTCCGCATATCTATACACGAGGAGCGCGTCGACGTTGCATACCTTGCATCTTATTATGTGCTCGGTGATACGCTCTTCCTGCCTTCGTCCCTTTCTTTTTTTCTCCTCGGGCTGGCTCGCGCTTGTGCGAATATCGCGCGCGCGCGCGCGCGCGCGAATTCACGTATATGTATACCTACAATCCGACGGAGGAGAGCGGACGTAAATTTTTACACGCGATTTGCCGTGTGCAGCCGCTTATTTCGGAGCGCGTTCGGATCGTCGTTTTGCCGTACATCTCTCGGCTACCGAGGCGCGCCGCGGGCCGGTTAATCTGAAAATATTCGGTGACAGTAATTAAAGACGCGCTCGGTTGGGCACCAACCGCCTTTTCATTGTATCGACCAAGGAATCTTCGAAGAACGGCGATCGTTATTGGTTGATGAACCGAAACAAGGAACGACCTTATTCGGGGGTAGCACAGAACTGTTAGTTGTTCCGGGGGTATTAGAAGGAAGATTTAGATGGAAATTATGGAAATTTGAGCAGAGATTCTTCACACGAATCTTTAGGAGAAAGAAATATGATAATAGAAGATTATATTATTTTTTTCATTTTCTCATAAGATTTTTTTGCATTGTTTTATATTGCATGTCGTGTCTGTCGTA
>NW_017305408.1:896836-903158 GCF_001594115.1 Trachymyrmex septentrionalis | reverse complement strand
TCCCAATGTAAATTCACTGCATGCGATATTAAGAGCGAGATGCTAGTTCTCGCCCTATCTAGACAATAGAACGCACACGAATCCTGCTGTACTATAATAATGTCTAGTACGGGACGAGTTGCGAGAATCTGTCGATTGGCGATCAATCGTTGAAAAATACTTGACGCAATTGGATACGTCATGGCGTAGTAGACGGAGTGGCAATGTCGACAGTGTGTACGATTGCGTTATCTAGATTCTTGTTATCCGATCAGACACTGAACAAACGCGTGCCCCGGCACACGCACATAATGTTATTCGCACTAAAACGAACGCACGTTTCAGAACCAGCAATTACTCGGCCGCGGACACTCGTCACGTAATCACCTTTAGTCTGCATCGGGAATGTCAGTTACACTCCCTGCTGGTTCTAATTAAAGTCGATAGACAATTCGTGTCGATTCGAATAATCAACTACAGCCAACACAACGTTGACGTGCTGACGGTTATGTATTTTCTGTCTCTATCAGGAACCCTCAAATAACTCCTTGGGTTTGCGATTTTCATGACTTGATAGCTATCTTGAAAGTTTGGTTCTAAGGTAGAATTGTGAAATTTTGGACAATTAACATTTTGCTCTTTACATCAGCGAATTTATTTAAAATTTATGAATTTTACTTTCAACGACGCGACACGTTCTTATTTCCTAAGTATCATTTTTCTTTCCGTCTCTTTATCACTTACCGAACTTATCCTGAATAGATCCAAGATCGGATCAAGTAAATGTATGAAGATTTTGGAGAAAAAGTTTTCTCGCAATTATGTATTTATGGCATACGTTTAGGAATGCAAACCATGTGACCGTTCATTTTTCATAAACGTGCTGTGTATCCCTAGGTACGTAGGGATATTAATAAACCAGAGACTCTTGGGACATGGCTTGAGCGATATAAGAAAAATTTAGCAATAACACGAGAAGCTTCTGCTAAGTTATGTATGCAAACGACAAGGAAAAAAATTGATGCGCGCGATCCTTTCGTTTCATTTAAAATTATTAAAGTCATCTTCGTCAATTTACAAGTTTAGTATTGAAAGCCTTTCTGAATTAAGATTATTTTAATATTGTTTTTGACACTGCTTTGGTATTGCTTAAATAAAATGCAAAACTTTATTGCGAAAAAAGTCAATTTTATGTTTTTTTTTTTTTCACAAAAAAAAGTTCTGGTCTCAGCATGATATACTGTAATTTTCTTCTGATATTGGAAAATTTATCATGATGACGTGCTTATATAGCTCGCAGTGAGAAGATAAATTTGTTTGATATTTTTTAATGAAATATCCGCTGTTTAAATGATATTTAGATATTATTTTCTACGAAGAAAGTTATTTTTAAAAAACTTAATCAATTCTATCGAAGGTCTTACGTCTGCCAATATTGTATTCTTTATACCGAGCAGTTGTTTGTATGAGCGATATTCTTACCGTTTTCGTTGGCATCCGGAAACATGTAAGCAGAAAATTATGGGTCTGCCATCGAGAGCGCGCCGTTGCCTTTCGGCATCCTTTCACGCTTGTTATTTCAAACGAGCCAACGAGAGGGGCTACAAGCAGAATGACTTTCGGCCCTCTTAATATCCCTCTGGTACAGATGCTCCGTGCAAAAAGAAATTACGACGCTCGCCGATGTAATTTGTTTCCGCGGTGGCGACTCGAACAAAGAAAAGAAATCTCTTCGCACGCTTATTCTTCCGTATTGAACGTACTACGGGATTATTACTCGTCCAACATAACGAAAAAAATAATCGCGGTACATTGACGATGTATAAAGAATATTATTTATGGATCTCTGTGTGTTGTTGAAGCTGCGGCATAGTTACTCGAAATTAATTATCGATAATTTGTTATTTTCCATAAAATAATTGAAATTATGTATGAAATTAAATATCGTTGATTAAATATCTGTAATTAGAGAACGTTGTTTTCGTGACATGTAAATTTTTACTCCCGCAACGCACTATGGTAATACAGGATTGCGTAATAACTCCGATTCTAACGACGGTAGCACGTTGATAAATTAAATGTAACGAGTGACACGGAAATCATTCGACGTAAGCGTCGTTAAGTGCACATGCGACACATTACGAAATATAAAAAAACCATTTATATCTTAAATTTTCAAATATTATTTCATAATTTAACCCATATGTGCGACGTAGCAACGGCGCTTACGTCGAATATTCCGTGTCACTCGTCGTACTTAATTTATCGACGCGCTACCGCAAATTAAACGTTTCGCGTTCGTTACGGTTTTACGAAACTCTATAGGGTGACGGTAATTGGAAAATGGATAGGTTGAGGATGTACCTGCCGGCGTAACGCGCTTGCCAATCTTTTTTTGCATTTCCCTATAAATTGCACGTCATTCTGGTGATACTGTTTTCCAGGCAAATACACCGCGCGAAAAATAGCACCGCTACTGTTTCTCCGTTTCGATATGTTATTTTTCATGGAATTACATAGAGGGAACATTATTATTACGCACAGCGGATACAGTTACTTGTACTACGTCAGCCGATGACGTTAATGCGCCATAATGCGCTCGGCAATAATCGACGGTACGTACCGTTTTTAAGCCGTTAACTCTTGCCTCGCAATGCGCACCAGTTGAAATTCCGCTGTTACCGCATTCACGTGCGAGAGCACCTCGACCGTGTAATGAAACCTATCGTAAAAATCGTAAAACCGATATGAGAGACTCGGATATTTGCATTCTCCGGTTCAGATTGGCCGTAATATAGAATATAGAGAATATAACGGATATGCAGAACGTTCGAAGGAAGAAAATGGTCAGTGAAGTCGCTTTAGGCGGGGTCAGCCGGAAAATTTCGCACGTATAAATCGGACAAGAATTTCAGGTCGATCGATAGCCAATACGTACCTATGACGCTGCTGCAACGAGGAATAAGAATTTTCTAACGATACGAAACGAAATATTTCTCTGTTCTTCGCTCTCGTCATTTCTCTCATTCATTTTTCAAAAGTTATTCTGCTTTGTTCGATTACATATATAGAATAAAAATTATAATCACGCACAAGAGCGATATTATATTTCAGGATTTTTTGCTGCCAGAAGATAAAAAATTTTAACGGTAAATTTGAATATTCAGGAATACTTTTATATTATGTAAAACACACACACATACACACGGATATTAGCACATTCTTGAACGCGCAGCAATTTCATGAATTCCTAACTAAGCAGCGATAAACTCATTAATGTACTAGCATATTGTCGCGAGGCTCTCCATGCATGGTGCAACTATTTAATCTCGATATTAATTTGTGCCTTTATTAATACATCATTCTCGCGACTTCCATATGCTCGACAATACGTAGGAAACTTTCCCAATTTGACACGTCAATGCCCTTCCCTCTTTGAGCATGTGACGCGTGCACACGTCGCTATTCAGCTCGACGGTGGGCTGGTCGTGGTAACCTCGCTACCGCTGTCGTCGTTTGACATATAAGGGGTAGCCTTAAATGACGACAATCGTCCTTCCTACCTTGCCGGGTGACGCAAAGTTGGGAGATCAAACGTGGTTGAAGTTTCGTCCATGAAAACTCACGCAAAATTACCAACTTCTCACGCGATATCGCGTAGCACTGTGATCTCGCTCGCTGCCCCAGCTCCTGCACAAGCCTGCGTAAAACCTCATCAGCGGAAACGGTCCACTGTATATGTACGTGTATACGAATGAATACGGACGGTAGTTGTTGGCGTCCAGAGAGACGGTGAGTCGGACGCCGTGCGAGTCGAGCATCCTGCGAAATTTATGCGTACAACCGAGCAATTATCCGCTTCAAAGTGCACTTAACGACTTCGACGTACGAATAAACTCTGCGGCGGCCTATGAACGACCGCGCGCTGCTATCGGCTTCGTTGTACTAGGAACGGCACAGACACTGGATACTTATCCCCGTTCTCTTAGTAATGTAAGGGACTTACTAATCAGTCCCGCGGCCTCTCTTTAGATTCCGCGCTGCAAGATCCATTCTTCGGATGCGCTACAAGCGCATCTTGTCGAATGCATTTATTATCTGTTTAATTAATCTGTTTAATCTTTTAATTATAACCAATCAATATTCTTTTTATGGTCGGTAGAATATTTCCGCGCATGGATTATTACAAAAATTACATTTCCACGACAGCTTCTGCGGATGTAAATGAAGTATTTAACAATTATCGACATGGTAGGGAAAAAAATGATGTGGAAGGGAGAATTGATAGATTACGTGAGAATTATTAAAAATTCGCGTTATTTTTTTTTATCTCTCCGTGTTTTTAGAAGAAAAACAGAAGAAAATATTTTGGTTTATATCATCTAATGTATATCATATTTTTCTTTATATCACTTTTTGCCGTGTACTATCGATGGACATTGCAGACGTTGAATTTCCTTCGCGTATAGAGTAGCGGTCTAGGATCAGGATGACGTTTCTGCTAGCAAACTTTTCTTGTGGGTTGAAGGGTCCAAGAAACGCGCGTGGAAATAGGTAACTGAAAAAGTGGCGTTAGTCGAAAAGCTGTATCTTTGTGAAACTCTCACACGAAGGAACAATGAGACGGATCTTTGGATTGTCAGTTGCGAGGTTGCAGCCGTCGACCTCACAATGGAAACTTTGATCAAGATAAAGGGCAGAGGCAATGGATAGAAAAGTACAAATAAGAGAAAAATATTTTTATCCTACTAATGGATAGAAGAATGCGATAAAGTAGAGATAATTACTTATCGTATTATGAAAAATTAACATATTATTGGGTTTATCTTTAACATCTTTAAATGCTCGCGAATGAAATACACAATGAAATGTAACAAATAGAAAATAAAACTGTTATTTGCGTAATATAATAATTTTATAGTTTCAAAATGTCATTTGCTTTTAAACAAGCAAATGATTAAATTACGCAAATACTTTTTATGTATATTAACATTTGGAAATAATTCGCATCGTGCATTCTGTAATTTTAATTTTCCGATTCAGCGATTTACTCGCTTTTGTGACAATCAGGAATTTATCTGAACGAGCAGTGATCAAAGGATGAGTGAAGATCAAAGTGTTTCAATTGTTAAGTTCATGGCGGTAAAATGAATGAACGCGTGCGCGCTATCGGTAATTCATCATTCTGTCCGGTTCACACACGGTTTCTATTATAGCCATCGTTGAGATTCTCATTAGAGCGACGCGCTAATCAAAGCACGCGATTCATTTACACGGTTTGTACCTGATCTAGTAGTAATAACGCTTTATTAAATTGAAGCCTCACGGATACGGTCAATGAGATTTTTATTAAAATGCCAAGAATGATATCGCGCGTATTCGCGGGACCCTCGATTGTCACTTCCGTCCGTGCCGTTGTTACCAAGCTCTGCATGTCATCATCGCTCGTGTGCGTTGTGTCCCCACGTGGAAATACATTGACATCGGTTTTGCCCCGTTTCCCACATGAAACAAACCACCGCTCCCGATACTGGTTTCTCTGTGATCGTAGACACGCGTTCCTCGCCGCGACGCGACGCGGCACCCCATCGGGAGGAACTTTGTGCGAGATGCGCCGGCTGATTTTTGTTCGAGGGCGTCCCTCATCCTAAATTAACACGCCACACATTGTGTACCGTGCATCTACCCCTTTTCATCATGCGATTGCTTGCAGGGAATTAGAATTCCAGCCGTGCGTGAAATGCATCGCGTCGCATTCTTTCACACACAATGAAAAATAATAATTTTCTTTTTATTTATTTATTATTCATTCAGAGATAAGCTTCTTCGGTTTACAAAAATTTGTTTGAACAAAGAAATTTCTGCATTTCTATATACAGTTAAAGAAAAATTTCTTCGATTTAAACGTCATTTCTTGAAATCAAATAAATTTTTGTCTCCTTCAAAGACATTACAAAGATATACTTGCAACTTTGTTTAAATTAAAAACGTTACAGATTTGCCGAAAGTCAATGCGATTGTTAATTTATAGCGATCTCATAATATTTATGTAGCTTCGATATAAATTTCTTCACAAACTCCCTTACATTGCGCGAAGAAGATATACATAGGGCGGAAGATTTCAAACTTTACAGGACGGGGGAATGAAATGAAAACTCTTAAATTTAAACTTACGTTTCTTTATTTTATTCTACAAACTCGTCCTACGGAAACATTAGTAGAGAATTTTTTACTCTTGCGCCGCGATAATTGCGTGAAACGAATTATACATTAACGTTTTTTTATTCTCTTCCGTATTTACGATACGTATTTAAACATTTGATTTATAATTTTTAGATTGGCA
>NW_017305408.1:892490-896736 GCF_001594115.1 Trachymyrmex septentrionalis | reverse complement strand
AAAGGGGTTTTTTTTTTTTTTTTTTTTTTTTTTTAGCAAGAAGGTTTTCGGCTTGATATAACAATCTCCGATAAGCCATGGCTTGTGCATGATACAGAATACGCATATGCTTGTCCTGTAATTGTGTCGACTACATGAGGGTTGTTATCGCTTTTCGATATTTTGTCGTGTACATATTTCGCCGGATGTAGCGTACGATGTACACATATGGTAGACGACCCGGTAGGTATGCCAATTCTACGTGCGTTTCTCTGCGCAAACTGACTGCACCGACTGCATATGCATTAGAGAGATTATTTGTAATCAAGTTTCTAGCGCGAACCATGAATTGGAATGCTTTTGATTGACCCACTTCACTGTGTATCGAGGGTCAACGTCTGAACACCCGAATCCGTTATTACGTAGACGCGTATCCGCCTGTCTGTGCACCTCTAAGACTACGACTACATTATAATCGATCAAATCCACCCAGATCACTCACGAGCAGGCCAGATTAGACTATATCAGACAACCGTGCCAATGTGGAACCGTATACAACGTGCTTGTAATCGCCAAAGAGCGGAAATGTGAAATACAATGGGACTTAATAGACCGTATATCTAATTAGCTGTATCGCATTATTTGCATAAATTGCGAGATAAACGGCAAATAACTGAAAATTCTCACGATTGAACTGTGAAAGAGCTAAATGCCCGAACGATAATTACAGTCACGCGCCGGCCGCCGATCGTATTCATCTGCGGCAATTTGTCTAAGTGTTTGCTTAATTAATTGTCGATAAAATTGCACTTTCTCCCGTGTATTCGTTTATCACGTTGAGCTCTCATAGTCACAATTCGGGGTGGAAATCGAAGAACCAAATGTCTCTAGCAACGATGCATTATTCATGCGTTCGTAATGCAGAAAACAAATTTCGTTTGTTTACGCAGAATGAAAAAATTACCGTGTTTAACGAAGCGTCGCTTTTCGTCGTTTTATTCTTCCAATATTTATCGCGACACACACGTAGATGATTACATAGCTTTAACTAAGCTTCTTTTTTTAAATTCGTGCAGTGACTAAACATTTCAGTTATCTACTCCGCATCATATTTGTAAAAATGTCATATCGTTCCCTCAATTTCAAAGTAACGCAAAATATGATTTTTTAATTATTACATGAATAAGATAAAGATTATTCTATCAATCATCTAAAGTAAATTAACTTCACACACACACAACACACAGTCCACTTGCTAAATAGTAGTACTTATGTCGTTTTTTAAAGAGCGAAGAGGTAATCACTAGCTGAAATATTGTCCCAGAGTACATGATTTCATATGTTTTCATTTGATTATAAATAATTTGTTTCGCTACATATGAAGTCATTTGATAAAATATACAATTTTATTTGATATTTCACAATGATTTCTCGTGGTTACATATGTTAATTATCGAATTATACTTAGAGATTTAATATAAATTTTATAATGATTTCGAGAACTTTGTTCCACGATTACATTAAGTGATTACATCATGTGGGAAAGAGATTGTAATTCCTTTTACACTGAAAAAAGGGTTTGATAATAGCTATCACATGTTTAATGAAATAATGCTAATTAACGTTTGGTTGATAAAATCGAAAATTATTTTACTTTCATAAATGTTTAATAAATATTACTAAATGGTAATCGTTTGATAATACTAAATATTTAGGAAGGTAAAATAATTTTTAATTATATCAATTAAACATTTAATTGGCATTATTTCACTCAACAATTTAATTTAGCTATTACGAAACTCTTTTTTCAATATATACCCTTTAAAGCGCAAAGTGCTAGTGTTTCAGATTCTATATAGATTGACATCATAATAAATTCAGATATCATCGATGGTGTTATTACGCGGTTAGTGGATATAAAGGGTGTCCCAAAATTAACGCAAGATTTGAATTAAATAGAAAACACAGTTTTTAGTCTTTTGATTGTTATTTTTTTATTGAATCATAAAGTACATAGGATAGGGTTATTTGTGGAATAACACATCGGGCAAATGGCCTCCACGGCTTTGCATGCACATACGCACTCGTTTGTCGAAATTTTCCATGACCATTTTGCATAAATGTGGCTGAATTTCGTTGATGCAGCGTTGAATCTCCTCCTTTAATGCACGGGTGGTTGTGGGCTTGTTGACATAGACCTGTGATTTCAAATAACCCCATAAAAAGAAATCTAATGGTGTTAAATCACACGATCTAGGGGGCGATTTTGGCGATTAACAAAGCCATCAAGGTGAAAATGTGCTTCATCGCTTAGGATGATTTTGCTCGAAAAATCAGCATCCATTTGTTGATGTTCAATAATCCATTTTCACGCTCCATTTTCACTAACCCTAAACTGTCAGCTGTTAAATTGTTTTTTTTTTGGGTTGCCAACACTTTACTGCACAAATGGCGGCAAATTCAAATCTTGCGTTAATTTTGGGACACCCTATATGTTCTTGTGTTTTGAACTTGGGGTGGATAGAGCGGGTGTGACGAGCGTACACAATGAAAGAACAGGATCATAGGAATGATGAAGGGTAAGAAACGCGAGCAAAAGGGCTCGAAGGAACGTAGGTCGTTGTTACTAGCGATGGTAGGGCAAAGCCCGCGTTGTTCACCAGGTTCAGAGCTCAAACGGTTGAGAAACACAAAGCTTCTTTATCTCCGTCCTTTCGTCCGTTTCGTTTCACCCAGCGAAGCAATCTTCTTCCTTTCTTTCCTTCATCCCGAGGTTTTCCGTCCCTTCTACCTTATTATACCGCTGCGTACGTCCGCTGATCTTGATGCCGCATCTAAAGTGATGAAAAAATAGACGCGAGTCGACGGACCAAGGACACGATCTCGAATTCCGTTTTTTTTTTATTTTTTTACAAGTTTTGATTTCAATTTTTGAAATGTCTTCCGTTTTATAAATAAATGTATCAGCAAAGCTGTCGCGCATATTAATTAAATCATCATTTGTTTTACGCTATGCGACGTTCTTTCACTTACTCAGAAGAATTTAAAGTAAAATATATAGATACTACTCACGTAACACGCTGCTTTAAAAGAGATGTGAATTATTTTCAAACAGCGTGACAACGCGAATCTTCAAGATATACATCGTATCGTATTTTTCTATCTCTATATTCTTTTCGCTGTCAAGTGTCTCTTTACATGACAATCTGCAAGAAACGATTGTCGCGTTTCAGTACATTCATTCGTTGTGATATCCATGACAGTCTGTCGATAGCGTAAATTTGACAAGAAAAATTGCTTTCCGCTAACATTCTAACAAGTGTTGTATCTATTTAAAACGTATAAATATTTGTCGTCGTGTAACAACGTAACATTTCTCAAACAGATTTCTCTTCTCTTTCTCCCTCCCTTTCTTTTTTCCTTCCTTACCCTCCCCTTTCTTTTATATAAAAGGTATATTAGAAATGGAGAAAGATGAAGTAAATAGTTCTCCGCTTGGGTAAATTTATTCAGAGCCACCGTAACGAGTTTCCGCACTGGTACTAGCCACAAACTGAATCTATCGAAAGTCAAAGCAACAAGATCATTAATGCTTCTTTACACTTCATTCCACATCATAATGATTTTGTTATTTACGGCAAATAGATGAATTTGGTAGATCGTATAATTATTTTTAATATAATATATTATATCCAAATGTATTGAAGTTATCAATAAAACTGAAAAAAAGAGCCTGGTAATAACTACCAAATATTAAGTGATATAATTTTAATTAAATGTTTGATTAATTTAACCAAAATTAACTTTTCTTTTTTATTTACTTTTCTAAATATTTAGAAAAGTAAAATTACTTTTGTTTGTATTAACTGAATATTTGATTGAAATTATATCATACAAACATTTGATAGCTATTGCTCTTTTCTCAGTGCATGCTACTAGACACGAAAGTAATTTTCTGTTTTAAGTTCCCCGTTATATTTTACAGCGATATTATATTAGCTTGTTTTTATTATTCATTTCTTACGTAGCAAATGTGGAAGCCTCAAGACTGCACGCAAATGGCTTTTATGGTTTGTATATATTTAGGTTTTTCGTGCTTTATGTGTAATAATTTTACGAAAATTTGCGAGCTATGTTTAATACGTTTAAATAATGTTCGAAAAACATAGCAATCTTTTATGCTAACATTTGTTTTTCTTTTCTGTTTCAGGTAAGTAACATTACTGCTCCTGCTGATCGTTTATCCAACTGCAGACATAAGGTATCT
>NW_017305408.1:868946-892390 GCF_001594115.1 Trachymyrmex septentrionalis | reverse complement strand
TATATATATGTGTATGTGAATTAATTATATAAAGGAATCCTTCTAAATAATTCTAAAGTATATGAAACTTTATCTCATTTGCAATAATTAATTTGTAATTTAATGAATTAGTAACTAAAAATTAAGGCACGTGATAGGCACGAGGCTGAGTGATAGTAATTATGGAGATATGTACATATAAGCCTGATTAACAATCTTTCGAATTTAAGGAAAATTTAAGGGAGCTTATTCTATATTGTCCCATATTCATATTCGTACAAACTGAAATTGAAATAGATTTATTCTGTCGAAGTTTATGAAAATCGAGTGTTTCGCTTTATTTTCGCGATAGTGCGAAAATTAGTGTACATTGAAAACACGCGTACATGCAAATTGCCATGATATGTGTCGCCTGTGTTTATGTGTGCACACGCTTTCGCGGACCGCAGCGACTCGTAATAGAGACGAGTTGCGGCGAGTCGTGGTTACCTGCGTGCCTCGTTAATTCAGTGCTTGCCTGTTCGTAGTAGAGAGCGACCACCAGTTCATTCATTCGGCAGCTTCCGAGGTGTCTCGCCAGATACGATGGGGTGAAAAATTGCCGCGGATAATCCGCTGCCGGATCGCACTGACCAACAACTCGGATGTGGGTCGCTTTTAAAATGTTTCTGTACTGATCCTATTTAATAGATACCGTTACACGTATAGTGGCAGGCATTCGATGACTGCTACCGATGAATATCGTTCGTTTGGACACAAGAACGCGTATGGTTGAAAGAGAAAAACAACTTTATATTTTCATCGCGAGGCGTGTGTTTCGTATTCAACAGGAACGGTATTTTTATGTGTTAAACGAATTAAACTTGGAATTCGTACGATAAACATTTGATATCGTATGCAAATGACTATTTGAAATCTTCATAAGAAATGAAAGAGAGAATGTCTTAAGTCTTAAGATACAAAAGTTATTTTGAATATTTTATATATGCTTTTTTTTTAACTCGTAACAGGATATATACTTTTTATGTGCAACTAAAGGAATACATATATGGATCTTTGGGACTCATTACAGTTCTTTTATTAGTTTTGGAAGTTGTAAAATTTTCAATTATGTAACGAATTACGACATTTTCCTAGTTTTTAAATAGTGTAACGTTTTGAAATAATTTTTTGTTTTTCATAATCGTACTTTTATTATATTTATGTAGGTTAATTATTAATTAAAAATATACATCAATGTTTACTTAATGCGTAGAGTACGATAATAAGTCATACATGAATAAAAAAAAAACCTGTGAGAAAAATTATGACAATTATTCTATTATATTATATTATAGAAATATAAGGAAAATCTTCCAGAATTATCAGGACCTATACGTTCCAATTACGAGTTAATACGAGATTGATACAACTATAAATACAAGCCTAAATATAGCATTTGAAGGTAGAGGCCGTGATAGAGAAACGCTCTTCCGTTAGATCTTTGGCCTAAGGCGTTATTTATGAAAGCTATATTATCGTTGGAATTGCATGACTTCCAGTTCTGGATAATTGCACCGCGGAATTGCTTATAATAAATTCTGTTAGATCATACCGATCGAGGGATCGAGAGAGCCGTCCTATTCTGCGGAATATATTTTTATTTAGTATTACGACAGCAGCTGCTAGGATCATCGCCTGTAACAAGAGGAATTAAGTTACAGATAGATATAGTGTTATTATCTTACGTTACGAAACGTTCCCTAAAGCACCGTTGGGCTTACCCATCCTTTTAATTGTAGACATTATTCGCAAATGGCTCGGGGTGCTCGAGACGTACCACCTCTATACGCGCGGCTGGATTTGCAGAAAGCGTTTAAATTACTTTCGAAGATACGCGCGTGGTATAACTAGCAGGCATTACCGCGCGCGTTAACCAACGGCTGATCCACGTTAAGTCTTCCCTCAATTATCGCGAATAGCCCGCAGTTTACGGTATCCGAAGGCTGCACGTCGCCGTCGCGCAAGTGTACGCGAAGCGCTATCGTCGAGAGAGAAAACGGTGCTCTCGTCGACGATATATGAGCGCGGATCTCTCGCGCGCTTGTGAACGTGAAAGAAATGCCACGAAGACGGACGAGGGGAAGAGGGGAAGAGGGGGGGGGGCGGGCGCAAGCATGATGATTTATCTGAAACTGATTTCCCACATAAGCGCGAGAGTAATTAACGATCGACGGTAGAGAGACGAGATTTATCTTCCCGCACGTTCCTCACATACTCCGCCATTGGCACGAGGATCTCGCGATGTTTCTACGCACCGCATAAAGTCGAGGTCGTTCGCTTGTTCGCGCCGCGAACCGGTGTAAAGGTCGAGGCGAGAGATCGTCCTCGGCGAAGGGAAGGCGACTCGATAACGGAATCGATACGTAAATACTCGATAAGAAGGTAGCCGACAGTGGCCGGGAGGGGAATCCCCCCGGCATCTTGTAATTGCGGAATCGTGTCTCTCCCAGAGATAATGTTCCGCCCGAACCTGCAGAATATTGAACCTCGCGAGGAGCGAATCGTGATCTAGAGGGTGATCCAATTACTTTGCAAACAAGCAGGAATCGAAGTGTCCTATCGTGGCTTATCGGATTTCCTTTACGAAACGTGATCGCACTCACTTGCGCAACGATCGTACGAATGATTACGTTCCAGTGCCATTTAATCTACTCATCAATTATACGATTCGCGCCGTTTGAGAAAGTATGTCTTCACACTACAACGATCTATTTTAATTGCACAGTGACGAGATATCACAACAGATGTTACTACTACTTTAATATTTTTGATATAGTTATAAATTATTTTGTTATATTTTGCAATTATTTTGCAAACATGCCTATCGACATGGCATATAATTATATTTTAATTGACTGTTTAAAAAAGGATAATTTTTCTTTTATCGTCTAAATTAAACGCAGTGGAAAGATATGATTCCGGAAATACAATATTTGAGAGCACCCTGTACATGAAAGCAGTAGGAATGAAGATAATGCGTGGGTCGCTTTTAGGTACATTCTCGAATCCAAGGCTTCGGTACCGCGTTATCTTAACGGATACCCGTTTTCGAGTGCGAATATCGTATGCCGGGCGTGTGATTTAAACTTGTTCTTGACTGTATTCTCCTATCAGAGAACATTCATCCCGGTTCTTCTTGCCAATGTAATGAACAAGAACGTAGCTGCAGGGTGGTCCGTTGCAAATATTCGCGTTATACAATATTCTGCAAATGTTACTCTTTTTACGTTTTAAGGAAAGGTATATTGTAAATTATTATATTATATACTCGTATATTCCTCCCTTATTTCGTATAAAAATAATAATTGCTTATTTAATGGCAGTCGTTTGAATCGAAAAGTAATAAATGACTAAAATATTGTCTACGGAGTAAATTATCGCCGTGAGTAATACATCGAACAATACTATCGCAACAAATTTTATCACGTTGTGTACCTGTGACTTTTATTCACGTGGGGAATATCACAAGCGCGTCAGTTTTTTCAGGGAGTCATTGCAAATTTCATCGGCCGGCGTCAACAAAATAAAAACACTGGACACTCATATTTTGCATGCAAATTCTCGCCAGGTGGAGATCCAATTATTTTTATCTCAACGAAGAGCGATAAAGTGAGCACAACTATAAACCTGCTGCAATTAGAACAAGCAATAACGTGTTGACTGCGTATATTTTAATTTCTTTGCAAACTAACAGGTCGATCTCTGAAAAGATGTAATTTCAAGTGTGAAACATGTAAAAATATAACTGAAAATATCCCTTACTTCAAGAGTGACTCAATTCAAAAACGAGTTAGGAGTAAAGATTATTCTATCAATGATTAAAAATAAACTAATTTAACTTCACAATCCGTTTGTCAAATAACACTTCCGTTGTTCTTAAAGTTTTCAAAAAGATTATAATATCTTTCATGAGAATGATGCATTTTGAATTGTGTCGTTTTTGTAAAAAAAAAAAAAGCAGAATCTTGTACTGAAAACATTTAGAATTATAACAGTTTTGATGATCGAAGGAGACATTTTATTGTAAATTTATCGTTATTTTAGTATTAAAGTAAATATAAATTGTTGGTAATGTTTTGACTTATATATATATGTTATTTTTTATCAATAATTCCGAATTTGTTATAATTTTATTAGATACCGAAATTGTTACAATTGAAAAGAAGTTTTTTTTTTCAAATATTGTGAAATAAAAATAATATTTTATCACGTTTCGAAGAATATATTTTCTTTTTGTTAATATTAATTGATTAGTCAATCATTTTTCAAGTTAAGAAATTTTCTTTTCTGAAAATTATTTTTTTAGTTACGTCATTTTTGAAATGAAGGAATTTATATTACTTATTAACATATAATATTTAGCGATTTTCTATCAAAACCCACCCCTTGACTGAAAATACGTCTCTCTTCATTCATTTGTCTAAAACATTTCTTATCCCATTTTCACTGAATATTTCTAAATTATGTTTAATTGACATAACTAAATGAGATACTAAAGTAATAGTACTATAAATATATTATATTAAACTAAAATTTTCTTCTGATTGCGTAACTGATTTGTAAAAGACTTTGTGGTATTGTTGACAAAACGTAAAATTGAATTTGGAGGAACTTTTGGAAGGAATCGAGAGGATCTATTCTGACTCTATTCTGCAGTTTCCCTCTCTCTATTCGCGATATCTATCGGCAGAGAACATTTCAATCTCGAACTCATCTATGCCAAAGTTACTCGCCTCGAGAAGTTGGCAAGTATGATTGTGTCCAATAGCGAGATTATTCGTGAAATGCCACGGAACGCCACGTGCCACCTTGAAACCTGATTTCTGCTTTCTCGATCAACGCTTTATTGTTGAACTATTTTATGTTCCATGCCATGAGAGACATTGGTAGAAAGTAGCGACACGAAAGCTCGATCTGCAAATATAATTTTAGATAAAATTTTATATTATCAAGAAGATTTTCTCGCCAATGCTGTTGGGCGTAAAAGATACTCATGCGGATTTTATCTTATACTGATTCAACGATGAAAGTAAAGCGCTTAACTCTTTGAGGACGGACATCGCAAAGCCGTGATTTCACGTGATTTATGTACCACGTCCTGGAAGGATTAATGAACGGACTTTAATATCAAATTTTACGATTTCTCTGTGACGTAGGTAAAGGGGGGATGCTCTCTTGATGTATACAAATTTAAATCGTACGTCTGAAAAGTCTATCTTTGATGTTAATAGGATCCTACGTAATTACGGCCTCACGAGACTGCGAATGTTGTCTACGGAGCTCAATTGGGTTTATCGTTTTGCTGCTTTGCCACTCGGTTTACATTACCGCTTTCATTATGTACAAACGTAAACATTATAGCGCGATACAACACGTAACGTGTAGGCACATAGTGCAAATTTAAGCTGTTTACTATTCCGTGAATACGTCTAATGTCCTACATTCGTTTCACTGTGTTTTTCGTATAATTACGATCGATACTTCTTTTCGGCATTGGATTTCCATGGTTCTCAATTATTCCGTAATAATACTCTCTCCGCGTTTTCCCGATGAACACGTCGAATTATGCAGTTCCATTTGTGTGGCGATGGTGCATTCACAAACTGCAAGACGCAGTTTCTGACGCGTTCAATTAGATTCGCCGCTTTGTCATTCCGCGCCGTCCTGTACGCATCACCGCTTTCATTATGAGCAGACATAAACGGATTCTAGTATCTTCCTGCGTGCGTAGGAATATCGTCGTTTATGACGCGACAATGGAGCGAGCCGGTGTGCAGGCATGACATTAGTCCCGATTTGCAGTTACATTCAACGCTCTGGAGAACCACGTTTCACGTATACACACTGTGATTTCACGGTTCGCGTTCCGCCTTCCTCGCATTAACTTGTGTGAATAGAATGCCGCGTAGGAGACGGCACGAGTTTGCGTGTCCAGAGGCTCTCGAGGTATTTTCAATATCCGGCAGCGGTCGTGCGTTTCCGCTTTTGCACCCCCGCTACGTACTTCCACCGAAAGCATCCCCTTTTCCGAGACCTTTGCAGAGACCAAGAGGGAAATCTGATGTACTTCACGATACCATCGCATCTGCCTGTACGGGAATCTGCACTTCCGCTACTCTATAAAGTCTAGACAGATGACAGCTTCGTGTTCTCTCAGCGACGCTTAATTAAAATATCGAACTTATTAGTCTCTTCAATATTTTATGTTTTAATTTCAACATTTATAACGAATCAAATTGCGTCCGAGGATAGATCCATATTTTCTGAAGGGATATTCAGGGGACGGTTCTCATCATCAGTATTTATTCGGACACATTTAGTTTCATATTTTCTGCGAAAATCTGTGATCAATATTTGTTTAATTAATAATATCTGTAAGGAGTGGAAAAGACGGAAAGACAAAAAAAAATAGAGTTATTGAAATCTAAAGAATATTTACTACTTTTTAGGTACGTTTTTTTACAGTCGATTTTTAATTAATATGTGAATGTGAATAACATTATACGAGAATGTTATTACATTATACAATTATGTTATTCAAGAACCGTACGGTTTTTTGTTTAATTGATAAAAGCGCCGATTCGCCAGAAGAAATTATGTCGGACTTTCAATTATATCTTTAACGATTCCATTTCGCGTTTTACTTGCTACATCCTGCTAATCACGGTAACTAATTAATTAATTTCATGCAATAGGCGATCTGTTTTCGACATGTAAACATGATTTGCGGTTCAACGGTATGCGATCGTAGATCCCGGGATTCACGCTGCTTATTACGTCATTTTGGCAAATTCAGAGATTCGCAGTAATGAAAACAGAATGAACGAAGAACTTTCATGAATCGGCCATTATATACCAAGTATCACTATAAGTACTTATAAAAGACAGACAGCTAATATTCAATCAAATTTAATACATTTGGTATTACGATGTACCTCATTAGAGAATTGCTCGAGCTCACAAAGGCTTGAATGATGAAACGCTATATTCCGGTAGAGAATTGTCGTCCGAGTATTTTACCGGTGTATAGCTTGCTCCAACTCATAGACGAATCATACTAAAAGGCATGATGATGGAAGTCAGTGAGGTGATGGGCTAAAGCAGCTGTTGCCATGGCGTATTACGGCAAACCCATCAAACGACGAAACGCTTCAAAGCTACCATTAAGCCGGCTCCCTTCCAAAAGAGAGGGGGAGGGCGAAAATCCTCTAGAGTTGTCCGACAGAGTCCGACAAAGCCCAGACCTCGTGTTGGATATTATAAAAGCTTCGAACAACCTGTCGCCGCGCTCCAGCCCGCAGCTACAATCGAAGAATCGACGGACGACTCGAACGGGAAACTGTTGTACGTGATAACGAGGAGTCTCGTTTGCGGTGGTCTAATTAAAATTTGTCACTAATTGCCCGACGTTCCGACCGAGTTATTAGCCGATCCCGTGCTCCGTAATTCGTATTTTCGATTAATTTCAAGCAAGACTCGTAATTCTCCCATTCGCCACAACTTGTCCGGTTGTCACCTGCGAAGAAATGGTACCGCCCTTTTCTATTTCCCACATAAACGCAAACGCAAATCAATGTTTCTTTACTTAATTACGTAACGTTATTTTCTTTTGATTACGATGTTAATATAATTCGGGGATGGATAACCGACCGTAAGCCCTATTTCCGGGCATGCCGGCTGCGAGCCAGTGTTAATACACGGATCCCTGTGTATTTAGATCGGCGACCAGCCACGCTTCGCTAGTCCGACGCATGCAATTAGTAATTGTAATAGGTGATTTCCACGGGCGCACAGCAGGCGCGGCTGATTACTTACCATTAATATTGCATTCGCGAATTAATTAATGACAAAGCCCCGCCGTCGCTCACCATTGTAGCGCGACGTAAACTGAGGCTGGTAGCAATTGCGGCAGCGGCCGCGATTCTCGCCGGCACGGACGTCAGCTTTCCATCCTGCGGAGCCGTGCATTGACGTGTCTGAAATCAATCGCACAATGGCGCGACCCGCCCATGGTGATCCGTCGTTATTCCGCCGCTCCGCCATCGTACGGATGCGAACGTATGCGCGCCGTGTACACATCGGCGACATTCTCTTTGCCTTTCCGCGAGCTTCGCACCGTAGGAACCGTCGCAATAGATACGCAAATTAACTCGCTTTAAAGCGATGATAATCAGCTGAATACGGTGATTGCGGGGGGCGCGCAATCTGCTGTCAGCGAGTCGTAGACAGTCGTTGATGTACGACGTTTAATGAACGTATCCATCCGAACAGCCGACGCAATCGTTTGCCAACGCTCGCGGCGATCGATACGCGCGCGACGTATTTATTAGGCGGCGCGGCATTTTTACTCTGCCTCGTGAGCTCTTCCAGCGTCGCTGGTTTTTACGTAATCGTAATCAATCACAAGGGGACGATGCCACGTGTTCGGTTGATCGTCATTAGTTTAATGCGTTCCTCTTGCCCGTGTCAGAATTTCAATTAAGTATAGAGAATCCAATGATGAAGTGAATTTAAATACTTTGAAAGCACATGTGAGTGAATCACTGCGACACGTAGACACATAATTCTGCGTATTGTTAGAATTTTGGTAGTATTGTACTCGTCGGTGAGTTCTGATTTGTTTACGCTTACGTCGTACGATTTATGAGTATTCTTTGCATAGTTTATAATAGTGTTCGTGCATAGTTGCGTATTTAAAGTGCGTTCAGTTTGTTCTTCAAACGATCGCGACTAACTTTTATGTTAATCGGTAGAAGATGGAGGTGTTTGTGTGAGGCGTCGAAATCATGTCTGATGTTTAACCTGCGCTTCTGTACTCATGGATTACGTTCTACGGCACGAAACTCGCAAATAGCCTGGCGATGACAGGCGGTAACACTTGCGCGGGATGACAGCCTTTGACCAACGCTATACGCACAGCCCTTGCCTTCGAGCTAGTTTGGTAGTATCACCGTGTCCAATACCAGCTATAACTGAACCTTCCAGGGACGTCGCCGACTCCCTCCGAGACCAGTGGTCACTCTATTGTGCGTAACCTTTGTATTTGACGAAGTAGTATAGGCTTTGAGCGTGTCCAGCACTCTGCGGTCCGCTGCAGACGAGTCCGAGTTGTTAATCCATCGTTGTTAATCCAATCTTCAAAGGAACTTCGTTACGCCTTTATTTCTGGACGAAACGTTTGCCGATTTTTGTCACGGCAGTTTTATACTCAACCCGGAAGGAAGGAAAAAGGAAAGAATCGAGAGAGTGATCGACTTTGCATAAAGCGATTGGGCAGGATATCAAAGAAATAAGAATTTGATACATCAAATAGAACTGATTGAATCAACGAAAAGAGCTCTTGTTGAAGTTACAATTAACGAATTGCTTTTAGCAATATCCTATTTAATTTACGTTTATTTTTTGAATTTTTGGAAACACAAACCGTAACGGTACGTTTACATTTTTTTTCATCAAGATTTAGTTTATGTCAGGGAAAGTCATGAAATTTTTCTTAGGTTCTCACAGGTTTTGAGAAAAGAAGGAGAAGTACCTGACGGTATATTCTCGGTTGGTTCATTTTGTAACATAGCGGATAATGTTTACGCCCATTGTCTTGGGGAAATGACATTTCTTATCTCGGCCGATTCGACGTTGCCGTAGTAAAAACGAGTTCCGTGTACCATAGTTTCCCTTCTGTTTCCGTGCATCCATGTAAAACCCCGTACATTACATACGTATATGTAAAGCTTCGTCTGCATACATCTGTGAGCCGTAGAAACATGACGATCGTCTAGGGGAAATGAATTCCATGAAGCTACTGGAAGAAAATATAATGAAAGCGTTCGTTAATTAGATTGCGGTTAATCTCTCATTTATTCGCTATACCAGAGAGTATTCGGAATTATCCCCTTTCATCTCATGCCCTCCCCTCTGGGTTCTGTGCTGGTCACGCGAAATTGATGGCAGCGTGACGCCCACCATCACCGCTGTCGAGCTAAAACTACCGCCGGAAAATTATAATAAAGGCTCTTCCGCCAAGAGCAATATGTAGGTCATTCGTGGCTTTCTTCCATTTCGGCGGAATTTACACCGCGTTCGGGAAATTTCGTCGGAACGTTGTTCTGGAGTTTTGGAGCGCGAAATTAAATTTTAAAGGCGAAGTTTAACACTTCGATTATCCCACGCACACAAAGCACGATTCGACCTGCGAGTAGCAACTCGCAATTTAATCTGTCGTTCTTTGCATATTGACGAGGTAAGTTTTCTTACCATTGGGAAATTATTTTAATGTCTGCATACGTCACGCGAATACCAATAAATTTATCCTTTTTTTTTAATAATATTAATGGTCTTGTAAAATACTCGATAAAATATTTATAAAATTTGGATAAGACAAATTATATTCTTCTAATTATTTAGTAATTATACTTTTAATATCAGAGTCAGGTGTGATAATTTTCCAACGGAAAATGTTCCAGCTTTCTCTTGATAACGAGCAGAAAGAATTATACTACTAGAATTCCGCGCCAGAAAAATTTTCTCGTATGCAGATGTTTTTCGTGATTTCTCGCGGGCATTTAACACGCAATTCGTTAGCGTGTCTTGGAAAGGGGAAGACATAAAGGATGATTCATTTTGCTTACCCTCAAAATTTGTGGTGAGGAAAGTCCGATGCTCGGTACGAAATATATAAAATATATTGTATGGTAGAAAACATAGAACACCAAATATATTTATGATTTGGTCAGTTAATATATATTACTATAACAATGTGATACTTTATTTTCGCAATTAGATTCACAAATATTGCGATTATTCTGTATGTTAGCCGAATACACGAGTGTCAACCAATTTTATTTCAGCCGATGTAGATAAACAAAATTATATTAAATCAAATAAAGTATCCACTAAAAGGAAAACGTGAATGTTTAAAAATAATTAAAGCACATTTTTAGACATTTTTTTCACATGTCATTACGAAGTATAAAATATATTATTATTCGGTTTTCTTTAGGAAAAATGTATAAATATTTGCTTCTTTTTATCGAAAACGAATTGTGTCACTATTCTCACTTCTGACTTTAGTATAATTTTTATTTCACTTTTTTAACAATTTACACATTTCAAATATTGAAGAAAGATTTTCGATTCACCCTACAAATTCTATCGGTTGTTATTGCGAAGACAACTTTTTAGCAAATGTTATTACGAAAGTGAAATTTAAAAGTGAGTAGTCGAACATGGTGTGGAGACAACCGCGAGTAGAAAAAGCCACCAACGACCGGCGGCGTCTGACCGCAGCGTAACACTTTTCACTAATATCTAACGCGCGCTCGTGCCCACGTTGGCGGCGACCAGGCTGAAATTTTCGGGCGCGTACGTGAACGAGCGGTCTGGTTTGCGGTATAATTACAAGCATAATAATTCGCGAAGAGTACTTCGCGAAATCCGGAACGCCGTCGTCTCGATGTGCTTCTTATTTTCAACTCGATTTAACATGCCACCAATCTCCGCGTTTGTTCTCGCTAAGCTTTCTCTGAAACGCGGTCGCGTACACCTTCAAAACGTGTAGTACATCATAATGTAAATTACATAATGTCAATTATATTGTACAATACAAACAATATGTTTTTCTCAGAACGAAAATTCCGTTTTCGTTTTTGTCTCGCACACGATTCTGGCGTGTCGCATTTTCTCTCTTGACGATGACTAGAAGTACGAAACGAATATTTCGAGAAATGCAGAAGAGAAGGAAAGAACGAATGGGAATTGCAGAATCGCGGAAGAAATTAATACCTTTACAATCCACTTGGGAATTTTTACATCGGACAATTTATTAGCGAAATTAGGGAAATTAGTGGACACGCTGCCGTTGCTCGGTCTGCTCAGGACAGTCTTATATTTCATTCTTTTTTTTTCGATTTATGCATCCCAAGGGATGTGTTGAGTGTTCCAAATAAACGTATGCGCGATTTCGCGAGGGGATTTTGTAGAAATTCATAAGCTCACGATTGATTACCTTTGATCAACTCGCGATATTTCTTGCAACGGAATAATTTGTTGATTGCAATACAAATTTGTATTTTTGCG
The DNA here is from genome assembly GCF_001594115.1 of Trachymyrmex septentrionalis. Lineage (NCBI taxonomy): Eukaryota > Metazoa > Arthropoda > Insecta > Hymenoptera > Formicidae > Trachymyrmex > Trachymyrmex septentrionalis. Next base: position 880,297 of record NW_017305408.1, on the reverse strand, counting down.
ATATTATTGTTTAAAACTTATTCCTTTTTTCCACTTCTGTGTATTTAGTTTTATTTTATAATTTTCGACTTGATCAAAATATACGAAAAATTATTAATAGCAATTTCCTTTTTAATATTTATCAGAGTGTTACTTATATTAAAAGATAAATATAATATGTATATTGCATAAATGCATACATATGTCAAATATTGATTAAGCAAATCTAAATAAAATTAAAAATAAAAGTAAAAAGGACTCTCACATTACAAATATAAAGGAAATAGCTACTGAGAGTTAGCGCGATTAACTTGATGCGCGATTTAATTTAATAACGTTTATTTAAAAAACATAATAAAATATGAACATTTTGATTCAATTTTAAGCCATCTTCAGCATAGAATGAATTAGCACACAAACATATAGGTATATATTTAAATATTTTATTTATTTCTCACACATTAAATTCTTTTAATATATTTACTGTATGACATTATTATGTAAGTAAATATATTAATTTGGCAAAGTACTTACAGAATTATTTATTAGCTATTATACCGCCTGGACGAATATCTACGCAAAGAGAGGAAAAATATCGCGTTTCACTCTGTAGGATTTTCGTACATGACAATATTTCAGAAAAATATAAAACTCAATTTAAGCGCGTGCTTTTTATTATGCACTTTTAACGTATGTCCGTGCTGAGCGAAACATGTAGAAACTTTTTCATCACCACACATTTTTATTACGAGTATAATTGATTCTAGGTGAATATGTGGATGTCGTACTCTCATAATTAATATTTGGCGTACGCTTTAAAGGATCAGGATACTCGTATGGGCGCACGCGAGTCTTGTTTGACAATTAGCGCGATTAAATATCCTTTTTTAATTCACGTATTTGTACAGTCCGAAAGACACCCCTTTGTCCGGTGCTTTTGTCATTACATTAATGCAGCATCCTTTCGAATTATTCTCCTTCGTTCTACGCCGTTTTTCATCTACGTATTTCCTCGCCGAAATGAAATATACATTTATACGAACAATATCTAGTGATCGATCAACTGTACGATGTGTATACAATTTTTGGGTTTATTTAACGGTAATTTCGCAAAATACACATGACTCTGCCAATTGCACTCCGAGTGCGCTGTTTCTCTGTTTACGAGTTGCAGATTTCGTCTCAACGCACTATTGCTGCCTTACTGCTCGGCTTAATTTTCAGCGTAGACAGTTTCGAAGTGTATCTTCGCGCGGTTTCTGTGCGTAATCCAGCAAACTCAGCTTCTCGAAAAGCAAATACTGGCCTTAGGCAGTAAAAGATTAATCTTTTGGATTTTAACAACGAGCGTGTACAGTGCTAATCAAAGTAAATAGGAACCACAGTATATACGTCATATGACCGATATCATTAATATATCTCAACTAATTAATCTATTACGTTTATTATATATTAATTAAATATTTCTCAAAACAAAATTTAATACATATAAATTTAATACATATTGTTTTATGTACAATACATGCATACTTAAAAGTTTATATACAAACATTACGATGTTTATATATAACAATATATACTTATGTATATATTTATATACATAAGTATACTAATTGAAAATATTACAACAATATAATATATTTATTTAATTTAACAAAAAGGCTTAAATGGACTTGATTTATAAAAGAATTCTCATTTCACTTAGTCTCTTACACACTCACACTCATTCTCTTTCTGTCTCCACGCTCTTTTCTTAATCTATCCACCTCTAGCGTCCATTCCACCGCTTCTTTCCTTCTTTTCCCATCCATTATATCCTCTGCTCTCAACTTTTTCTCTACGTGCGTAAAAATATGTCCTAATGTTCCTTCTTCTCTTTTACATATATCCAACATCTTCTTTTTTCTTCCGTCTTCCAATGTATCTGTTGTTTCTCCTCCTCACTTCCACATTTCCATCTGGCTCTCAACTATCTTTACTTTCTTTTCTTGTTAGACACAGCCGGTTTTTTCTTATTCGCAATCTCCTGCATTATATTTTTAACTCCTTCTGTTATCTATCCATTAACCCATTATCCTAATATCTCTGTTAATCAGACAATTAATTGATCTGTAATGATGAGTAATTCTGCACATCTCAATGGAACACCCGTGTTTCGTTCTCGCATGCGTCACGATTGTCTCCGCAGACCTGTAAATAAATAAACCGCAGTAGTTAACCATGACACATTAGCGTATCCAATAGGAAATGACATGAGTTGATGGACATGTAACATAGGGCGACATTCATACGAGCTAGTAGATGAATAGACGGGTGAAGGAAACGATAGATTGCACAGCTCATTAATCGCGCATAATTGAGGATTTACGATAAACGTCATTTGCATATAAATCTTTGAACGTCTTTAACATCGTTACTATAGCTTATAAAACAATTTTATACATGTAAAATATTATAATATTATTCAAGTATTATGAAAATTTCAAATATCAAAATATTAAATATATCGATTAGATACAATGCGTATATTTTTATACGTATATCTTTATCTTCTTATACTGTTGTCTAAACTTCTTTTGGAGTTCTATCGTAAAGGAATAAAAATTGAGCCAGTCTTGAAAAAGAGTGGTTCAGTTTCCAGCTTTTAAGAGTGTGATTTTATCTCTTCAGAGTTTACTCTTTTAAAGAGTTTTAAGGAGTATGGCAATTATATGTGAACTGTAATGCAGGGACACAGGAAAAAAAGAAGAATAACAAGAATTAGTATAATGAATATGAACACGCTCCGTTTTATTCTATGAATTAATTTCCTTTAATTACCAGTTTATGAATCATTACAATTATTATTATCCCGCGTTATCGAAATATCATATGCATTTGGATGCTATTCGCATTTGGAGCGTAAACCGGGTTACTTCAATAAGCATCGTATGACGACGATGGAAAAATGCCAATACTCCTATGAATTATTCACTGTACGCAAATATTGTGCGCGTTCTCTATAATACTCGCGACCGTTACTGTATGACAGTTTCGCGGTTGTACGCGCATTAAATTAATTCACGGTTATAGCTTTGCCGTCATTTGTGTCACAGATAGCGCCGGTGAGATTTGCGAACAATTGAATATCCTCTCAAATAAATGTCGAAACAATTCGCGTAACGATATTGCCTTATGTGTATATACATACATGTTTTTCGAAAATTTCTTTAGCAACTGACGTTGCAGTATAATACGTTTGTTTCGTTTTGTCCCCGCTGAGTCGCGTTATGCAAAATTCTCGTGAGAAGATCTTTCTTGGGACGACTTCGTGTAGACGGAACGAACAGACTCGTTCCGTCTCTCGGTTTCGAAGAATGGCGTGACGCAAATGTTCATCATTGCAGTCGCACGGAGGGGAAAAAATGTAGGCGGAGAGAGAGAGAGAGAGAGAGAGAGAGAGAGAGAGAGAGAGAGAGAGAGAATCCTTCTCCTTTTGGCCGTGGCAGCGGAGACCGTTTGCATTAATTTGAATGGGAATTGCGGTGATGTCTCTCGCCCTGCCCCCTCCCCTCTTTTCAGAATTCCCCTCTTCCCGCCTTTCCTTCTTCTTGAACAACTCACCACTTTTCGCTGTTTGTTATCCCGAGGAGCCCTCCTTATTTTCCGCAGCTTCTACCACTTATTTCCGGCTCGTGCCGTCGTAGATGACAATTTCACCTTGTCCTCTCGCAAATTACGAATAAACGTCGGCCACCAATTTGCTGCAACGGAAAGCAGTTGTGCTTATCACGGAAGACGCTCGAGAATTAATAATTTCCGGTGAAGAATATTTTTAATCCTTTTACAGAATGTAATTTCCCGATTGCGTGATATCAAAGCCGATTTTACTTTGATGCACTTTCAGTAGACTCCTCGCATCTACTTTATATTTATAATGCTCGTATTTCAAATCGCTTTAACGTAGAGATGTGTACGGCATTTCTACACTGCTCGATATGAATATTGTTCGGAAATGAAATTGCAGTTAGATACGACATTTGTAAATGCGTAAACGCTACCATTTATCTTTTGGCCGTTAGAAATCCGTCGCACGGGCTCACTTTTGTCATCAATCAAGCGACGGACCGTGCTAAAACTAGCAACGCCAATTCTCGATGGCCTTGACAAATCTGCTTTTACGATTTCTACCATCCACTTGTCCACTCGTCTCAGCTAACGAATCGCTCGTCCCGTAAAACTGCATAAAACCATGGAGGTCTCCGCCAGACCGGTCGCGAGAACGATCAATCACGACACCCAGAAGCGCTCTCACGCCCAATACAGGCGCGAGACCCGGAGAAATTTACCGAGAAACGAGACACGAGGAATCTGGAACGGAGCTCCGCCGGTTACGGAGTTCATCCGTATTCAAAAGCGCATAATTTTTCGCACCGTTCATGCCGGCGAAATGAGCCGGACTATTAATTAAAGGTCTCGCTCGGCGAGGCGCGGCAAGGCGAGGCAAGACGAGGCAAGGGTGAGAGGTGAGGCGAGGCCAAGCAAGGCTATGTCGGACCAGGGATAAGAGAGAGAGAGAGAGAGAGAGAGAAAGAGGGGAGTTACTAAGAGCAGCAGATCGCGTAGGGTGTGCGCAAACTAGCGGGCTATGTGAACGGGTAATGGGAGCGAGTCGTCAGTGCCAACAGCATATATTCCGCTAAATCAAAAGCAGCCTCCGTACTATTCCTCATACGCGCGAAGGAGGGAAGAGCCGGGTGCGGCGCTTTGGTGGTACGGCCCGTGCAGATTGGTAGGGAATGGGACTATGGACCAGCTGCACGGGGTGCGCAAGATGGGAGAAGAGGGAGAGTCGGTAGCTATGATTTAACGGCCGGGATAGTCTACGTGGACAGGTGACCCGCAAGTTCCACGCAGACTGTCCTGCATCCGTCAACTACCCTTGATTTAGGACGGACGGGAGACAGAGCACTCGGTTCACCGAGTGCCGAGCAGCCTGGTTAGGTATGACCGGATCGCAGAGCGGCACGACAGCATCCATCGCGCATATCTTTTGCCTTGATGCGCGCTATCAGCCGGTGACAACTGCTGAATCAGCTCGACGAGTTGATGAAACGCCAAATCATTTTGCGCAAATACCGTTGCGCCCAGGTATAAACTCTCGTCTCGGTGCTTCGATATCTCCTATGCACACGGCTGTGGGTCGGAAATCGTGGGCGAATCGATAAGAGTTTACTCGACGAACTTATCTCTTGTTATCTTTATATATATATAAAACCATAAAACACAATATTTTAGTAATAACTGAGCGACATACCTATCTACTCTTTCTGCATTGGCGCATAAAAGGATGGTTTTGCTGAAGTATCTAAAAATTTAGATGCAGATTTGAAAATCATTTTATCGGACTAGAATAATCAAGCTAGTTGCTATAGAAAGTTACAAGTTTTTGCACAGCATTGTTCATTGTACATATTTGAGATTCGTACGTAGTTGTTCTGATAATCCATTAACTCTTAGTAATAATCCATTAATCCTTAAATATATATATAACATAATTTTGTAGTCCTTTTATTACACACGATGGATCGTTCGTGTCTCGGAATAATTTTCATCACTTTTACTAGTATGTAAAAATAGTCTACAAAAATTATTAAAATTTTTACATGTACTCTAACATTAGGAAATATTTATAAAATTGTATATATATTAAAAAAAAGGAAAGGGATTATTATTGCTCTTAATATTGTATTTAAAAAAAAAAGTGCACTGCCACGAATGACTTGATCGTGTATATTAAAAATTCAAATTATTTTCAAATTTGTATCCAGCTAAATTTTTAGATACTTCAGCAAAATTGTTTTTTTTTCTTCTGTGCATATAATAAGTTCTCTGCATTTTGTACATCACCGAAAATGTAAAATTCTTTTACTAAAGCGATTTACTATAATGCCAATGTACATGCACATGTTGAAAGGTTGATTAGAAGAATATGTACGTGCTTGAGAGATTAATTATCAAAGAATACGTACTGTAGCTACTTGTTTTCTAAAATTTGATTAAATTCCGCTCGTTCGGACTATCTCCGAGAGAAATCGATTCTCAGGAAGGGGAGCATTGAGTTTGCATAAAATATTCTTCCCGAGAGAAAAAGGCGAAGCGGGCGAGATGTCGGTTCCACCTTCGAGCTGATTCGAGCGAAGAGCCGTGATTCACGGCCGAGCAATCTAATATGTGTCGGAAAGCTTCTGATATCTGTCTCGTTCATAAAGAGCATTCGTATATGTAGGTGTATTAGGCAACGTTAGCGTCTTTCCGGTTAAATGGAAAAATGGAGATTGCAATTGCAATACGTTTGAAGCGATGGAGGACTTAAAAGAATGTAAAAGCTGAAGAACGTATTAAAACAAAAAATATGTGCACTATGCATTTTCAATTTAAAACTACAAACGCAAGCTTTATAACGGAAGGATTACTCGTTATCAAAGTGTATTTTGTTATTTTATTACTCAGTGTTTTGCAAAGATGTCATATTGCAACGTATACTAATGTATTATGTTTTAATCGCTCTTTTTCTACATTCTTTTTAATCAATCTCTCTAATCCTGACAAACGAGGTTAAACGCTAAGGTGATCGAGAAACGCGAACGCGATCGATTTTTCCGGTTTGAAAGCCACAAACGAGATCCGTCCGTAAAATTAAAGAGGACCGTGAGTAGCAGATCGGGCGTTACAATAATTATTACCGGATATACTGGATGGCCGCAAAAAATTTGCAAGGTAACAGAGAGTTAATTACTGTCTCGTCTCGAAGGCTGCAGTTATAAAAAAGTAAATGAAGGTAAGCGGAGCGAAACGATGCGCTGCGACCAGTGGAGGAGGGAACCGATAGTTTTGCTACAACAATGTGTATCACAGATACTAACTATGTAAATATGAATACTGATCGCTCGATGAAGGCAGGTAAAGCGAATACGTGAAGGAGCGAAAGACAAGTATGAAGAGAGAGAGAGAGAGAGAGAGAGAGAGAGAGAGAGAGAGAGAGAGAAGAGGGGGATAAGGGAATATACAAGAAAGATGGGGCATAGCAGGCATTAATGAGCGTTCTAATTAAAATACAAGCTAATGAGAATACATTAGAATGACGGTGCCTGTTTTGCACGCACATGGACGCAACGGGGGCTCCGTTTCCCGTACATGAACTCTTTCCTCCGACCGCGGAGCGGTATTGTGCGAGCACGTACAGGTCGATCAATATGTGTACGGGCACGTTGGAAAAATCTGTCAGCGGACGGGGTGGGCGCGATGTAAAAATTGCGTCCCAAGTTTTTCACGGCTCCCCATAACGGTTAACCTTGCACGTTGTAGCTGTGTAACGCTACAACGGATAAATTATTTATTGATCGTTTCGGTATAACGTTGTATACTGCAAAAGAACGATTTCGGCTGTCAATAAATAAACGTCCGGTACATCCTTCTTTATTTGTCGGCGGATAGATCATGAATGTCCGTTTTGCATTATTCATAATCCGACATCGATCTTCTGATCCAACGATGCGATGTGACGTTAACCGTTTTAATGTCAGCTAAAATTTTAAAGAAAGAATATCGACGAGAATATCGATAATACGCCTCGGGCGTATTATCAAAAAGGTAATGAGATGAATATTTTATACGCGTTGTACGTCTACACTTTCCAACATGGTTTCATTGAATATTTATACAAGTTCAATATATGAATTATATGATATTAATTTATCAAGCTCAAGCAAAACTCGCCATACGAAATTTCTCAAAACAAACGTTTTACGTAATATTCAAAGATTTCACTGATTTGCTTCGTATGATGATGAATTACTTGATTTGCTTTGAGTCGGTACAATCGTGGACTATGATGCTCATCATGTTGGCATAAACTACAATCTGATATGCACGTAACCGCGAATCAAGATAATTAGAACACGATGTAACCAGGTCGTGTCCACAGAGTGGTAAAGTGCGTTCAGAACGTGATGATCGTTTTAATGGTCCACAAAGTGGACGTTGCTTCATCACTGACGCAAATGTATGCTTATAGTGACCGTAACAGGATTTACCGAATATAATATTATATTATAGTTAATGAATAAGATCCACCGAATATAATATTATATTATAGTTAATAGACTAAATTACGTGAACGTACAAAGATATGATAGTATTGATAAGAGAAGTAAGATTAGACTCTGTAAGATTAGATATTACTTAATGTTCTTAATTTTATTATTTACTTTCAATTAACTGACCGTTATTTTATCCTAAAATACTTTACATAAGCAAATTAAATATAAACTTGCAATAAGATATTTAATAAAAATGAATAAAATAAGAAATTTTTTTACGGTACAAACATATATTCCTTTTTTTTTTTTATAATTCTTTCAATGAAATTTTAAATACATGAGAGAGCACGAGAAATTCGTTTAATTTATCTCGTTGGCAAATTCTAAAGTTTAATAGAAATCAATTTGAATTCGTACTATTGAATTCTGCGCTCTTATTTGGAATGCGGTTTCGAAATTGCGGAAAGGATGTTTCGACACTCGGAACAAACAGGCTCCCACGCCACATTGGTTTTATCCTGTTCCAGGACAGGTATCTTTTCGTAATGAAGTCACGGAGAGCCAGTCGCAGTCTGTTTCACGGCTCGTATGGCGAACCGGACAGTCGAATGCTTGCGACTCTGCCACTTCGGATGCATGGTGAACAAATCGTAAACAATACAAAGCAACCGCGCCAAACAAATATAGCCTTCGGTTTTACGGGCGACACCCGTGTGCTTGTCGCTTTATTGCCGCACGGAAAGTTGCTATATCGCGCGAACACGCCGCCGTATTCTCTCTCTCTCTCTCTCTCTCTCTCTCTCTCTCGTCGACTCGTCGGTCGGGATGCTACGAGCGAGCAGTGAGATGATCGGCAGCAGGAGGAAGGTAGATAAGAATCAGACACCTGCACTATACTTCGCCGTTGGCTTGACGTGGTCAGACAACTTTGTCGTCGGTGCTTATCGTGACGTTCTCTCGCCTTTCCTTCCGCTTTGTCGGTTCGGTCCTTCTTCGCGAGGCGTTTAACACGATCTTCCTCGTTCTCGTAATGCTACGATGCAATCTCCCATAATGGTAGCCATACATTCGGCCGGTGTCATCCCTGGATTAAGAAGTATAGATTTCGATCGCTGGTCAAGCCAGGGTATTAAGCGCCCACTCGTTGATGTCGTATTTGGACCGACTAATGCACAAGCTTCTTATATATAATATCGGATACGTCAAGGATTATAAAGTGATAGGATACGGCCAAGAAGCGCAAAAGAGATTATATACACTGTACATGTCGCGAAGTCGCTTATCATGTACTCAGTACCGTTCCGTCCGTCCAGAGTATTTTAGAAACCGTATATGTTCACCGTGGATTGTGATGTGTTTGATGGCGATAAGTTTGACTGATTTCTCTTAATCTGTCTTTCCACTGAAGCAGCGGAAGGGGAGGGGGAGAATTCGCCAATCCAAAGATGTCGTAGAAAGGAATTTAGTGAACCAGGAAAGCTACGTGAAAAGAGACGCGGAGTAGATAAAGAAGAGTCTTGTCTGTCGGAGTAATCCCAATTACAGAAGACTTCCACTCGGTCGAGTCACAGAGATCACAGGTGGGGGACCGAAGTTTCGGCTCTTTTGAAAGGATCACCGGTACTGCTTCATTTCGAAGAGGACGTTTCCCTCCTTTGTGGATACTTTCGTCTCGGATGTGCGCGTTTGCCAACATCCAAAGGAATAAAACCTAAGCTACGCGTTGTAGGCCGAGACAAAGACACTTTCCCGAAAGAGAAGATTTAATTAGCTGGATATCTGTCAGAATCTGCAACTTCCATCGTCTGCTTGTATAAATCAGCTTGTTTTGACATATTATGTCTCTATAATAAATCATTAAAGCTACTTGCGTAATTACACCTAGGATAAACTCGGGCAAGATTGGCCATACCGATAAGATGGCTAAATAGGCTTTAAAATAATTGCAAAAATATTCTATTTAGCAACTAGTGGAGAAATTACAGCCTATGGTCATCTTTTCTGTTGTATAACTATAATAGATATCCGAGTTTACTCTAAGTGATGTATTTGTTCTAATCTTTTCCGATGAATTTAATTCTCCGCCGGCTGAGATCTTTAAAGGCACTATCGGTATTTTAATTACGAGTTTTGGTAGATAAATCTAGTAAATAAATCTAATAAAAAAATCAGAAAATGCAATCCGATTTCTGTGTTGATAAAAACTCATTAAAACTTTGATAAATATATCAAAATTTTTTCAGACTTTATATGATAGAATAATAAAAAATTGCTATGTTTCTCAAAACCTTTTATTGCTGACGGAAAAGTAAATATATTCATATTGTGCCAGTGGTGAAATCTTTATTTGCTAAAATTGTCGAGCATACTTTAGACTTCGAATAGATTGTTACAAATAATTGTATTGCACGTCTCATGAATCTCTCAAATAACTATTCTCGCAAATCAAATTTTCACGACTTTATTTGACGATTGCATTTCCGAATAACTTTAAGGCTCATAATTAACTTTCTATTGTGGGACATTCTGTAGGTAGGCAAGTACGTGCCACTGTAACGCTGCAGTTGTCTCGGGACAACAACAAGAAGTGCTCGTAAAAGGGAAACGCGAACGTGTCGGACATGAGGGTAAAAAGCTCGCAATGACGCCATCCACAACCCTCTTTATAGCATTATATTCTGCACACCAAACCTTTATATGCATTCTGCTAGTAGCACCCTTAAATTGCTTTTCCACTTTGACTTTCCGTTTCTCTTTAGTATTATCGTTTTATATCCTTCGTATGTCGCTGCACCGTCATATACGTTTTTGTTCTCACTCGTGCTCACGGATACTTCCGAATTGTCATTCAACATCGTAAAATCTAAGTGATGGTTCTCAAAACTGCGGAGATGTACGGCATGCTTGCATCAACGTTGCATCGGTTTTATTTTCTGACCGAGTTTCGAACACGACATCCTGTTGCGACATGTAATCGTAAAAGGATATTGAAGTTTCTGATACTGTAATCCGAAACTTTCCAGAAGTAAAATTCTACTTCTGCAATACCATCTCAGCGAACCGGTCGTATCTTTAGTTCTTCTGTAAATACGACATCTAAATCGGGCGAATCCTTTGTAAAATAACCAAAATTTCAACCGATCAATAATCAAGCCAAATTAATTTTTTTTCTTCTTTTTTTTTCCAATTTTTCATATAACACTCTAATAATTTGTGTACTTTTTGAAAATTGTAGAAAAAAAATTTTTTATTTTTATTTAAAAAAAATTCAAATAATACATTTGAGCGATG
>NW_017305408.1:868075-868661 GCF_001594115.1 Trachymyrmex septentrionalis | reverse complement strand
TTTTTGAAAATTGTAGAAAAAAAATTTTTTATTTTTATTTAAAAAAAAATTCAAATAATACATTTGAGCGATATATATATATTATATGTATAACACTTAAAAAAATCTTCAACATAAGTAAGCTAAGTGACATAAGTAGCTGCCTCACAGCCGAATATCAACTTCCGCTGTCAGCAGATTGTATCACCGAATTCGATAACAATTGGCCGTAATCACGAGACAATCCTTCAAAGCTTTCTGACGGTAGTGCGGTCCGTCGATAGTACGCCATGTGCAACGGCGTCCTGAAAGGGATGGCATTCAGCGTGCATTTAAATGGATGAGAAGAGGACGCCACAGCGATCGGCGAGAAGGGAAGGACGAGGATGGAGAGAACTCTTGCGTCGTGCCGGATAGAGGCATTGCGCGTCCAAACTTGGTTGAATAAGCTAATGCAATCAAACGGCCGAAAGCGCTACTTACAACTTTGCCAGTGCTCGCGCTTTGCAGAGGCAAAAGGGGTAGCGCGGACAGGGTAATAGGGCGAGGGAAGGCAGGATGGGAGAGAAAAGGGATAAGAGGGACGAGAGCTTTCGGTTTGGTTGCC
>NW_017305408.1:865940-867975 GCF_001594115.1 Trachymyrmex septentrionalis | reverse complement strand
ATAGGGCGAGGGAAGGCAGGATGGGAGAGAAAAGGGATAAGAGGGACGCTTTCGGTTTGGTTGCTACGGCGTCGACGAAGACAGTAACGGGATGCTGGAGCTACGTCGAATGTGCATATGCGATTCTACCATCCGGACATACGGCGGCAATGCATTTCTGCTCTCCTTGCTTTGACTCTATGGCTGCATAACTTTTGATTTAAAGGGTTAAAAGGGAATCTATATGACTTTTTCGTTGAGTTCGTTTACGTGCAGTAGTACTCATAAACGAGAGTCGTTTCGTATATCTCGAGGGACGATTTGAGAACACATACATATATCATATAAGTTGTTCCTATGTTACATAGGACTCTGTAAAAGTGAATTAGTGTATTATCACTGACTTCAGTGCCACACTTATAACAGTAATATCAGCGAGTATTTACTATTTTTCAGTATTAATAAATTGATCCATTTTTAGAAGTTATGGTTTCTACAGATTTTGAATCTCTAAAAATGAATCAGTGTATTATTAGTGAAAAACAGTAAATATTCGCTGATGATTACATCAGTTATCAGTGTAGCACTGAAGTCAGTGATAATACACTGATTTCACTTTTACAGAATACGCTTACATACAAAGTTTCTGATATAATTTTTATGCAATTGTTTTTAACAATTAGTTAACTCCATTAAATGTCGCAAATATTACGAGCGCACAAAAAATTAAACAATTATATGATGCTTTTAAAAAATTCAATCTTTTATAATTACAAGAGAATGTACACGCGGTCACGGTCAATTTAACGCAAAATTGCGTCGGTAAAATTCATTCAATTTTCATATTTGCTAGCTGTAAATGATTGATGTAATACATTCACTTAATAATCTGTTCTCCCTGATTTATCTCCTGACAAAATAACGATGTACACTATATTTCTATTAGATTCCATTAACTAATCGGTAATCTCATTCGGTTCAAAATTATGTTGCCGAGCACTTTCGAGATGCCATGTAGGAATTGGTATCGAACTTACCACATATGCACGGTTGACACGATATATCGACGATGATTCATCGCCCTGGCACGTCGATACTAATTATTTGCAGATAAAACTCATTACTCAAGCATGATTAATGACTGATCGGCGCGATCTCTGGAATTTTACCTTCTCACTCTACATGGCATAAAACCGGTTGCGTTATCGAGGAAGAGCGCATCCGTTATCATCTATATAAAACAAAAATATTTGTCATATCAAAAACAATGATGGTGACATTGAGGTATGAGATTTTATTTTATTTTAATGCAATAAATTCACCTAATCTCAATAATATCGTTATTTTTCCTCAAAAATATTCAATGTGTATAAATTTCGAAAGAATTCAAAAACGCTTCAAAATCCGAAGAAATATATATGTAGCATTAATAAAATTTTTTATTATAACAAGTTAAACTCAGCCTTTGTATTATAAATATTCGGGAGCATAATAAATTTATATATTGAATTATACAGATTGACATTTCCTTGCTTTTAAAGTCTTATAAAAATTTAATACACATTTCAATTTGCGAAAATGTTGGTTAATTTAATTTACTATATTATTGGACATTTAATAATTTAAGCCAAAGACTTTAAACCGTGGCTTGATTGAATCGCATATTTTCGAGTTGTTGAGCAAAAATAAACCAAGATTGAGAAGATGAAACACGTAGATTTTGTGCATTAACGCGGTATATTGGTGTTAAACAATCACCTGGCTTAGCACGGGGCGTAGACTGGGTTATACGGAAGAGTAATACGTTGCGTCCCGTAATCCTGAAACAAACTGAGGCAATAATTTTAAATCAAACGCGGGAGCCCCGGGAATAATTTATCGTGCGTGCCGTTGCGGTTTACGCTAATCACAACCTCCACCGGAAGCCAGATGTTTTTAAATGTCCTGTACAAATTTCATTAACACTTTCTATCCCGCCCGATTCGTAAAACTGTAAGTCTCAGAGCGATAAATCACCCCGTGCTAACGAGCGCAAATTGTGTACGTGTGTGTGTGT
>NW_017305408.1:855121-865927 GCF_001594115.1 Trachymyrmex septentrionalis | reverse complement strand
TGTGTGTGTGTGTGTGTGTGTGTGTGTGTGTGTGTGTGTGTGTGTGTGTGTGTGTGTGTGTGTGTGTGTGTGTACATGTAGAAACCCACGCAAGTGCGGATTAAATTTTCTTGAAATTTTGCAACTATGCATCGTATCAACGATATTTTTCGAGCTTGTTATTTACCGTAATAAAAATAATTACCTCGAAATTTAATTTATCCGTAATTGTGCTGGCCTTTGTACTACAAATGTGTATTTATATTTTATGCAGAATTTTAGCAAATGTTAGCTTTTTTAATATGATGCGAGTCTGGAATTTCTATTTCCGTCAGTCGCGAGTTTATGCGAGAATTGATACGCATTCCATAGCGCTCTTCCCCGAAGAACGAAATAATCGTGAGACGTGAGAATGTCTCAAATGCGGCACTTTACTCCACCTTATTAAATTAGACGTGGATATAGAGTCGTGGTTGGCAAGCTGCACATGTCTTCTCAAACTTTATAAGATTCTTCGTCTTGGAATTAAATAATCGCAATAAGATATTGATAATATCTAAATGAAATGCTATTGTTAATAACAGTCGAGAAATATTTTTTATCTCAACGTCCTTAAAACATATCCTCTGTGAAAATTTTATTTTATTTCGATTATCTCTTATCTCAAACAATTGTTACGCAAAATGTAATAATAACTGAAGGCAAATAGAAAGATACGACCACAATGCGTAATAGCATAAATATCCTTTTTGTTCGTATAGGTTCAATTGGCCAATGATGAACGATACGTTTTTCGCGTTCCAACGAGCATTTCAAAGATACGCGAAAAGCGTGCCTGAAAGCCGAAAGAGGAAGTTCTCATAATACCCGGCGATAAATATTTGTCTTGAACTTATGCCAAAAGTGCGTGGCACTGTTGTCGCTTTCGCTCCCCCCCCCCTCCCCCGCGTAATACGAAGTCACAGCGTTAAGAAAACGCCACCTTCGGATGCCGTGGAAAGGGTGGCGCGGAAAAGGGGTGTGTTTCCACGAGGTCTCGGCGACACAGTAATTGTTTTCGCAGCTAATTGTTTAAAAGCTTGGCAAACCCACGAGGAATTACGCGGAGGCAAGAACGGAGACAATCCCCGAGTCAATATTGAATTATGAATTTATTAGCTTCCACTCTACGTCCTCTTCGATGGCGCGTGAGAGAGGTCGAAGGTCTTCGTGTGTAGGTGCGAACGAAGAAAGGTACGTGTAAAGGAAAAAGAGGAAGAAGCAAGACTTTCTGCTTCCATCCTCTCGCCCCCTCAGGGATTTACCTGCAGACAGTAATTTTATCGAGTTCCTGCTGTGACGATCTCGTTGATTGACTAATCGTGCCTTTTGTTTTATCGTGTTCAAATTTCTCTTATAATCTTCTTTATTTGTCGTATGTGTGCACATGCTTTGCCCTATTCGATTTTTTTTTATTATTTTTTGTGCGAATTTAATTATCTCTTCTTCAATATATTTTTTATTTGTTGTGTAAAATTTGAATTTTCTGCAATTACCAGAAGACGAAAGAAATAATCGATAGCAATCGATAGGCAAATAAAAAATGTTCGTTAAATATAGACAATGTGTACTTAATTGTTAAGTGATTAATTAATACTTTTAGCAAATATTTATATTCGTGTAGTCAGACTAACTCATTATCATTACCTAACGTGCGATAGAACGCGAGAATTTTTTTTTTAATTCAAAAAGGAGCAAAAGAGATGAGGCAGAGGATGAAGTAGAGAGCGAAGTAGTATGGGTAAATTTCCATTTTTATTTGCATTCGGACGATTTGTGATTCGATTTAAGCCCCCCCAAATGTACCAGTGGCTCAATAGAGTGGGCGTACATCGTGATTCACATTTATTTCTCAGGCGAATCAAATTACGGATAGAGGAACTCATCAAATTTGGGTCATTCTATACGTAGCTGCATATGAAACGCACAGAAGACGAACGATTTCAATATTAAGCTCTTTCTGCTTTAATTTAATCTTAATTAATTGTTATACTTCCGTATTTTTTATCTCGTCAGCTAATGGAACTAAATTATTATCTATATCTGCTATTTAATAGATAGCAGATTTATATATATATATATATATATTTTTTTTTTTGAGATTAAATTGTCTGTCACGTAGAACTACGTTTCTATCTATAAAAAGAAAACAAGCTTTATTTCGAGAAATAACATTACATTGACGAATGCACAGCGAGAGTATTGCAAGTAGTGTTATTCAGCATGTAGCGCTTAAAAAAACGACATTATTTTCGTGTATATACAATATATATCAGAGGAAAAGATAGTAGTCAGGATCAAGTAAACGATGGAACAACTCGAATGACAGGGCGTGACAAATAATACCTTGGAGGTTCCAACGTACTATTATGCAAATTTCATTAGAGTTTTTGTGTTACGACAATCCCTTGCGAGACAACTCTGCGAAACCTATGGGGCTCATTATTAACTTACAGATTTTTTATGCCTCACACACATTTTGGAATTATTCTTCATATTATATAGATATTGTTGATTAAATAAGATCAAAGAATGTAGTTTGACAGTAAATGATTGCTTCTGCTGATTGATAGAAAAGCTTTTGTAATATAATATCGATTAAGAGAAAAGGAGAGAGAAGGAGGAGAGAGAGAGAGAAAGAGAGAGAGAGAGAGAGAGGGAGAGAATGAACAATATATTATATATCAGTATATATCAATGAATATATTAAAATTCTGTAGTAGGTGAAATATGCATGACATTAATTGAATTTAGATATAGGAGATTTAATTATATTTGTGCTATTTCCATGAAATATTGCAATGTAGAATTTATAATTGATCGTGAACGCTTGTTCGGAGATACGATGAAAGATTTATAATTCAAGGAATATCGTTGTCAAATTCATTTTATTGACATATTATCTACACTAAATAAGTTTTTAACTGTTAAATGTTTAACTACCTATCTATATACACCCGCTAGCATTCCGTTACTGCGTACATTTGCTTAAATTTAAATTTGTGTCGGTCAGTTGATGCATAAACAAATATAAATGCCACCTTCTCTGATTCTTATATGCCTGCAAATTTTATGGTGAAATTGCAGCGGATGTTTAAGTGCACGCCCGGGGCGCATGATATCCTAGAGCTGGGCACTGAAATGGGAGTCTGTCGCCATCGAGATTAGGTATATGACGGGAGGAAAATCTAGGTACGGGATTTCCTTCTCTCGTTTTCCCCGCGGGGCTTGGCATAACAGTAAACTGACTTGAATCTTTGTCCGCTATCCCGCGGGATAAGATTCCGTGGTAAAGGCGGGACAGCCTTCTGTTGACCTCGCAAATACCGATACTCCTCGGAGAGAGCGACGATGCCACGGCTTACGTTCGTGCCGACGTATCGAGTAAGCGCGGCGACTCATAAAAAATGATACTGTCGTGCATGGACGGAATAAATCTCTTTGTGTGTATTTTATGGTCGTTACTCTTTTACATTCGATTGAATATCCAACCATATAAAAATAGTTAGTGACTTAACGTATCGCTTATGCCGATCTAATTATTGATCTTATCTTTAACTCTATCCATATCTAGCAAGATCTAAAACGAACCATAAAACGAACTATAAAATTTAACACATTAGACGGTACGACACAATTAGAAGAAATTATTTTATCGCTTGTATGGCATTTATTGCCATTTTATATCATCGCCAGCTACAGATTTATCTTAAAGGAATTGTTAACTCGGTATCTTATTTATTATTTTACCACCACATTCAAACGAAATTTTTCAATTAAATTTCAAAAATATATTTCAGTTTTGAGGTGAATTTCGGTGATAAGGTAAATATAAGGTATATATGAATTTTGTACATATTAATAACTAATCTTATAAAGACAATTACATCGTTATTGTTGCTAAAGTATATATATTTTATCTACATTATATTCTGTCTATTAAAATAGTGGAAATATTGGATAAACGTCAAATTAGCGGGTATTTCAGATTAATTTACCGCATTTACGGCGCAAGAATTATTCATAAAATTGACAGATATTGTATTCATAATGCTAATAGTGGCTACCGCGCATAAATATTTCCATTTTATATTACGTATTTTACTTCGCGTTATATTGAGTCTCACGGTAAATTTGAATAAATACCAGGCCAGCGATTCCTCGAGCTCTTCGTGAATAATCGATCGCGGTCTCTGCACTATCGCGTTACGAAAATACTTCTATATACAGAAGCAGAAATGGAGTCGTTGGTAGCATTTAAATATCACCCACACGTGCGCAATATTTCAGGGCGAAACTGTTATGGTTTTCCACCGTCGCAAGAAGCTAGGTATGTAATCGTCTTGAAAGAAAAGTGAAGGACTGCACACTTGCACTCCGTTTAATTCTTAAAGAAGAAAAAAATTCAATCGAAGATAAAATATTCTATTTTGTTCTTGAGTAATATTTTTAGGCAAGAATGTTAATAATTATTGTTAATAATAGACAATTTAATGATAGGAAATTAAATTGAAATTTGTAAGATAAATTATATAACACGAGAAAAATTCGAAAATTTTCATTTCAAAAATTCGAAAATTCCGGCGATATATATTCTGTGAAGAATACCGGCGACGCCCATAGCAGGATGTCCCTCACGAGGAATAAGGTCCACGGCTACAACCACGGTGGCGAATGAATAAATTCATGGGAGAAGTCGGGTTGTAGTGGTAAACGCGAGGAGGGTGGAGAGAACGGTAGGCTAATCCAAAACAATGGAATGCGGCGGGTGGGCTAAGCGAATTAATCTTTCACGTTGCCGGATGCACAATGGGCCAACGAAGTTACATGATAATTACGCGTGGGATTCGTTATTGTGTATAATTTCGACCGGTCGACGTTTCGGGAGCGCAGCCTCCGCGCAAATCCGCGCGCGCATTTCCCCCGAGAGAAACGTCTGGCTCTTAACGCGCGGCGCGCGTTCCATCTTCGTAGCGCGACATTCCTTTTGTATAAACGACGGAGGTTTTGGGCTTTTTTTTTCTTTTTTTTTTTTTTCTTCCTTTTCTCTGCACGGAAACGCGCTGAAGATGTGCCGAGTGCTGAAAAATAGTAGTAGGAAAATAAGCCAGTTAGTTAAAATAGCCATAGTTTTCTCTTACGAGACGCGTTTGTGACCGTCGCCTCGAAATATTCCGTGATATTGCAAATCTCAATTTGTACGACGTCGAACGGATATTTGAAGCACTCGAAGCGGACCCCAGGGTTACCCTAATTGCGCGCATTGAATCCATTCGCGGTAGCCATGGTGAATATCCTTCCCCTTGTATTATATAATACCCAGGGTCCGCCCTAGAAGCCTGTTTTGACACTTTTGCGACTTCCTGTCTGTCGAAATGTTATTGAATTCGTTGAGAATTCTGCAGGAAATGTTTGCAGAATTAATAAATTGTTTCCATTAATTTCGATATCTCGACATATTTTCATTAAATCACGAACAGACGTTCGACGAATATAGATTTTATTCTTCCGCAAGGTTTTTATTCCGCATGTTCAAACGCTTGTATCGGTTTTCATTTAAAAATAAAATAGTAGAAAAATAATACAGAAAAAAAGGAAGGTACTTGCGCGAGAAGGATTGAACTTTCGTGATATTAGTCTTGGCGCCTCGACAGTTCTAACTTGCGACGATAGAAACGAAACGGCATGTGACGTTCAATAGTATGTTCTAAGGACATCTCCCCACGAAGTCTAGCCCTCGCGACGACCATCCGAGAGATCAACGAATTGATGTACTTTAAATGACGTGATTCCCTTCTGCGATAAGAACGGTTTGCTTTCAGCTTGGGAAAGCTCGCCAAATAACGAGGCGAGCTCGTGCAGAGAAGCGTTCAGACAGAGAACGATAAGACTGCCTTGCTTCCCCAAAACGGAAATTGGACCTGAGCTACCGTCGACGACGCATCAGCCGTCGACGGTCGCCGAAACGTGGACACGCTGCTCGTGTCAAAGTTCCGCGTATTGCCATGCTCGACGCAATCACTTTTTGTATCTTTGAAGAGCAGTCCCCTGCACGGGTCTATTCAGCAAATGCATAAATGTGTTCGTGCATTCGGCGACGAGCCAAGTCGCCAATCTTGTATTCGACATCAATCCGACATTGTCATACGATATTTCTTCGGTTTTCAATCTAAATGTCAGTTACGCTTAACGAAATTAGTGCGAAACACATGTCCTATTGAATATCCATTTCCTTTTTTGTCTTCTTTTCTCTTCTCTCTCTCTCTCTCTCTCTCTCTCTCTCTCTCTCTCTCTCTCTCTCTAAAAATCGCTTTTTTGATAAAGTGATAAAATGTAAAAGAGATACAATTCAAAAATTAACACCTTTGAAATAATGACAGGAAGTTAACTTCAAAGAGAGTACATTTTGTTAAAAAAAAATTGTAACTCTCCTTATTTATTGCAGAAGTTAATTCGCTTGGTCTCTCATCAAGATTATCTTAATTGTTTTAGGAAAAGACATTTTTCATGCTAAATACCATGAGTAAGTATTGTTGATCCTAAAATAATTATGGAAAAGGTGTTTTATTTGAAGCGCTATATTATTTTTCCTTAAAAAGTTTTTTGCTTAAAATATTGTCCCAATTTAGAATTTTAATTTTAATACATGTCACTTCTCTATCAAGCATGTGAAATATCCGAGCGTTGTATTTAGTGATTTATATCTTCAATGTTTAAGCGAAACTGTTCTGAATTATATCGCGATCTGTGATGAGATTAAACTGTGAACTCGTTTTGCGCGTATAAAGTGCCAGTGTATCAGCGACATGGATCTGGAATGCACCGGTGATCACATTACAAACGTATAGCGTAAATTACATGTGTATACGATAACACTATTCTTGGCATAGCTCCATTAGCATATGTTTTGTTGAATTCGTTGACCTGGCCATAATCTTATATGCAACCAGAAACATCAATTTACCAACGGTATGACAATGTAAATACGCAAGAAACGTTAAGAGCAATTTTCCACGTAGATACTAGCGGTTTAACCAATAATATGAATGCTTGGCGAATAAATAATGCTATACAATATGCGTTACGAATATTTCAGCATTTTGCGCTTTGCTGAAATTATATACGATGTCGCGGCGTCATCTGCTTCTACAACAGTAATTACATTTTGCGATTGCACCTGAACGTATTCGGAACCTAGTTTTATATTTATACAACATACCAACGAGCGGATAGTACTCATTACGTACGCTTTGCCCGCACTTTCGGTTTTGTAAAATTATTTCTTGCAAAATCTATTTACTCCACATAGAACACTGGAGATTATATCGTGGAGTCATATCGCTCATATTGGATTTGTGTTAATGTCGTAAAAAATTTGGTTCCCTGATTGCGAAGAAAATTTTATTCTCAATGTCACAGAAAGATTACTTAAAAGTATTCCTCGTTGGATAAAAAAATGATTTATTTCATGTATAGTTACGGAGTCTCTTAATCGATAATGTGGCCAAGCTTCGACCGGTTATAACGCCGGCCTTGTATACCGGTGCTGTAAAAATGACGCGATTGAATTTCAAATCATGGGTCGTCGACCCGAATTTTTCGCGAGCGTTTGATCTGATATTTAAAAAAGCCTCGCTTACGTGGATGTAGATCACTACGCTATAATCTCTTGACTTTCGAAGCGGCATGCAGAGTAGAGATGATCGATCGGCACAGAACGGTGTAAATTCCGGACTGGCTGACTCCGTTGAATTTGAAATTTTCTCCGGAATTTTCATCTCGCGCGACAATATCAATATCGATTGTATCATGCGGATAACGCGATGGCCTTCGGATAAACCAGACCGGAAGGGACACTACACGCAGACCGGTAACACGTGCTATGAGTCTTGCGATAGATAGTCATACTCACTAAAACTATCGATATGTCAAGTATATGGTATTACAGCTAGTACGAACTTATAAGACGCGTTTAATATGACAAATAACATCGAATTTTAGTCGATAACTTAGTTAGTTTTAACTGAGCCATTTCTGATTAAGTACTCCATTTCTGATTAAATAATGAATTCAATTATCAAGAATATGAACATTTGCCGCTTTCAAATAATGAAATTTGTATAGAACGTACAGTTGCAATTAGCATCGCCTTATACTCCCAGTTGGCAGCAAATGTGCGAGTGTATGTTTCGAAGTGCTAGAGTACTCCTTTTAAAGAGTATTTGAATTTGTGATGCGCGGATCACTAGTAAATAATTATCACATCATATATTTTACTGGGTCGTGATATCTATCTTTGGAACGGACTCTGTCTATTGGAATCCTCGAGCTTGCGGTCGTGGTAAAGTGGAAAGAAACGGATGGATGCACGAAATGAATACGAATGACTGTATTACAACGTGAGATATTTGCTATTTATCGTGGTGGGATAGTCGTGGGTGCAATCGATTTAACTTCAATTTGTTCGAATAATGGCCACAGAAAGAGATTGAATTCAGGTCGAACACTTTTTCACAATTTATTTTTATCTGATCATATTGAGAACTCTAATCACTTTCCTTTTTATTTCAGGTAAGTACAGCGTCAACTTCGTTGCATAGCAGAGATGATGCGTGAGACCTTTGGAGTTTCTGTAAGTGAATAATAAAATAGAAGCAAAAGTATTTTATTTAAATATCTTAACAGTTGCCGGTATGTCTGTTCAGACGCGAAAACTGATTTCTCTTTGAATTATGCTTGTTTCGGCCGCACAGCTACCATTCACGAGCAGACGCATTAATTTTACCTTGCTTCCCGCGCCTTCTCGTTCTGACCAGCGCCAGTGAAATTTATACGGAAATAACGCGCCTGAATAAATTGCACACTTAATTGTAATTCTAAAGCCTTGCTTCCTCGGGCGCGACCCGTTCGTGATACATTTTTAATACCACAGGACATCAATCTCGCATTACCTCTTTCCTCCCCCACTTGTACTACGTGCAAAAAAGCGGGAGTGGTTCTTGGAAGATCTAGAATTACGTGACACGTAACGACCACTGCTTTCATTTATTCCTCTTCTTACTTTCCGTTCGCTTCACTCCCTCGCCCTCATGCCCTGCAGCGCCGACCTGAAAGCAAGGAACGCGTACTTTATAGGTCTTAGATTATAGCTGTAAGTAAAATAGGACATTTCCTTCCTGCTGATATCTTGAACGTCGCTAGTAGCAGTCCGACGCGCGCGCGCATTACAAGTACTACATATAAATGATTCTCTCGTTAGTTAGCCATTGTTTTTCTAAATTGCATTTGAAACGAAGTGGAATTTATTTGTGCGCATTGAAAGGTTGACAAAATAAACGGTAAACTCTGAAGCGTTTTGCACTAAACTGCTACTAGGGTTGCGCAGGCGACAAAACTGTTTCATAAATATAATTTAGATTCGAGGGAACAAGCAAATCGATATTTAAACCGTGACAATAGTCACCTCGTTAACGCGCGAGTTTGCAATCGACGCACGAAACAGTTAGCATCGCTGGAAAATGTAAAAAACGATCGTATAGGCACCAATTGTTCTTTTAACATTCGCAGTATGAGCTATTACTACGAAAAGAGAATCGAATTGGTGAAAATTGCTGCGCACTCCAATGCACTAATTACTAACTCCAATGTTGAAGGTGCATACTATCGATAATAAAATCGCCCCTCCGGACATTATTAAATGTTTACCGACCTTACGACCTTAAGATGAAATCTTTTTTTTCCTCTCGCCCGTCCCCCGACTTTAATCAACATTTCGGGTAGATATGTATGAATTATTGGTGAGAGATGGGAAGGATCCATAAACGGGAATTATACGTTCGGAATATATGCTCTTCGAGTGAAGAGCTCATCGTTCAGACATAATTACTGTTTTATATATTTCATTTAAAATAACAAAAACAACCTAAATCTGGGCTAATGGGAGTCAGAATTTATAGAAGGCAATATCATTAGTATTGAAGTCGGTTTTTAGCTTCAATGACGAGTTTTAACAAAATCACGGGACTCCGATGGGATCGCTTCTCTTTCCTCATTGCGTACTTTGTAATGCGAGATTTGGAGGTAGAGGCGCTTAAGACCATAGATGTAGATTTACTTTTTTTATATCAGACACATTGATGATATTGTAACGGCAGTCCCTTCCGACTTAATAGATTCTGTAGTAACAACTCATTTCGCAACAGACTACAACTTACGTTGGAGATTTTGGAGGGGAATAAATTTTCTAGACATAACAATCATCAAAAATGGAAACGGTTTTGAATTTAACTGGTATCACAATCTTCTTCAGGTGGATACTTGAATTATTTATCTACACACCCCATGGCTAAAAAAAAATACATAGTGATGGGCATGACTGACAGACCGGTACTACTTTCAGATCCTAAGTTCCATCAAAAAAACATTAAGTTCATAATTAACATATTATTAAAAAATAATTATCCGGTAGAATTTATTTTTGAAACAATTTCCACAAGATTAAAATATTTATTTTCTATACACAGTTCTGTAGAGACTGAACTGAATAATTTTAATAATAGTTTAGAAAGGATTCCTTGATTTTTGATACCAGATAATTCGACAAACGCGGAAAAATTTATAACTATTTGTAAGAACGAAAACCAACATTTTTTAGTATTAATAAATTAAACAAATTTATAAAAAGACGTTCTCCCAAAGAATTCGAACAAAAATGTTGTACATAAAATTGAGTGTAAAGATTGCGATGCAACGTACGTAGGTTAAACAAGTAGGAGATTAAGTACGAGG
>NW_017305408.1:848527-855021 GCF_001594115.1 Trachymyrmex septentrionalis | reverse complement strand
GAACTCTAATCACTTTCCTTTTTATTTCAGGTAAGTACAGCGTCAACTTCGTTGCATAGCAGAGATGATGCGTGAGACCTTTGGAGTTTCTGTAAGTGAATAATAAAATAGAAGCAAAAGTATTTTATTTAAATATCTTAACAGTTGCCGGTATGTCTGTTCAGACGCGAAAACTGATTTCTCTTTGAATTATGCTTGTTTCGGCCGCACAGCTACCATTCACGAGCAGACGCATTAATTTTACCTTGCTTCCCGCGCCTTCTCGTTCTGACCAGCGCCAGTGAAATTTATACGGAAATAACGCGCCTGAATAAATTGCACACTTAATTGTAATTCTAAAGCCTTGCTTCCTCGGGCGCGACCCGTTCGTGATACATTTTTAATACCACAGGACATCAATCTCGCATTACCTCTTTCCTCCCCCACTTGTACTACGTGCAAAAAAGCGGGAGTGGTTCTTGGAAGATCTAGAATTACGTGACACGTAACGACCACTGCTTTCATTTATTCCTCTTCTTACTTTCCGTTCGCTTCACTCCCTCGCCCTCATGCCCTGCAGCGCCGACCTGAAAGCAAGGAACGCGTACTTTATAGGTCTTAGATTATAGCTGTAAGTAAAATAGGACATTTCCTTCCTGCTGATATCTTGAACGTCGCTAGTAGCAGTCCGACGCGCGCGCGCATTACAAGTACTACATATAAATGATTCTCTCGTTAGTTAGCCATTGTTTTTCTAAATTGCATTTGAAACGAAGTGGAATTTATTTGTGCGCATTGAAAGGTTGACAAAATAAACGGTAAACTCTGAAGCGTTTTGCACTAAACTGCTACTAGGGTTGCGCAGGCGACAAAACTGTTTCATAAATATAATTTAGATTCGAGGGAACAAGCAAATCGATATTTAAACCGTGACAATAGTCACCTCGTTAACGCGCGAGTTTGCAATCGACGCACGAAACAGTTAGCATCGCTGGAAAATGTAAAAAACGATCGTATAGGCACCAATTGTTCTTTTAACATTCGCAGTATGAGCTATTACTACGAAAAGAGAATCGAATTGGTGAAAATTGCTGCGCACTCCAATGCACTAATTACTAACTCCAATGTTGAAGGTGCATACTATCGATAATAAAATCGCCCCTCCGGACATTATTAAATGTTTACCGACCTTACGACCTTAAGATGAAATCTTTTTTTTCCTCTCGCCCGTCCCCCGACTTTAATCAACATTTCGGGTAGATATGTATGAATTATTGGTGAGAGATGGGAAGGATCCATAAACGGGAATTATACGTTCGGAATATATGCTCTTCGAGTGAAGAGCTCATCGTTCAGACATAATTACTGTTTTATATATTTCATTTAAAATAACAAAAACAACCTAAATCTGGGCTAATGGGAGTCAGAATTTATAGAAGGCAATATCATTAGTATTGAAGTCGGTTTTTAGCTTCAATGACGAGTTTTAACAAAATCACGGGACTCCGATGGGATCGCTTCTCTTTCCTCATTGCGTACTTTGTAATGCGAGATTTGGAGGTAGAGGCGCTTAAGACCATAGATGTAGATTTACTTTTTTTATATCAGACACATTGATGATATTGTAACGGCAGTCCCTTCCGACTTAATAGATTCTGTAGTAACAACTCATTTCGCAACAGACTACAACTTACGTTGGAGATTTTGGAGGGGAATAAATTTTCTAGACATAACAATCATCAAAAATGGAAACGGTTTTGAATTTAACTGGTATCACAATCTTCTTCAGGTGGATACTTGAATTATTTATCTACACACCCCATGGCTAAAAAAAAATACATAGTGATGGGCATGACTGACAGACCGGTACTACTTTCAGATCCTAAGTTCCATCAAAAAAACATTAAGTTCATAATTAACATATTATTAAAAAATAATTATCCGGTAGAATTTATTTTTGAAACAATTTCCACAAGATTAAAATATTTATTTTCTATACACAGTTCTGTAGAGACTGAACTGAATAATTTTAATAATAGTTTAGAAAGGATTCCTTGATTTTTGATACCAGATAATTCGACAAACGCGGAAAAATTTATAACTATTTGTAAGAACGAAAACCAACATTTTTTAGTATTAATAAATTAAACAAATTTATAAAAAGACGTTCTCCCAAAGAATTCGAACAAAAATGTTGTACATAAAATTGAGTGTAAAGATTGCGATGCAACGTACGTAGGTTAAACAAGTAGGAGATTAAGTACGAGGATTGCAAAACATCGCAATCACATAAATTGGAATACAAATAGCCAATCTGTTATTACAGATCACAGATTGGAATACAATCACGAATTCGATTGAGAGAACGTCAAAATATACTGGACTCAGAAAGAACATTAAATAAGCGGCTAATATCAGAAAAAGTACATATACATATGCAACAAAATGGAACTGAACTTACGGTCTGGCAGAGATGGACTACATCACGCTTATGCATCCATGTTAAATGATTTGACATAATGTATATTTCAAGACTGAGTGATAATAAATTTACCTCATAATTTTATGCACAATATTAATGTGACGTTTAAAAATTTTGATTTGTAATTTAGTTTTTCTTTTTGACTTATCAGTTCATTTATTAATTTATATTTGTAACTATTCTGTCGTTAATCAATTCCTGTATTTAATTATATTTGCAACTTTTACAATGAGTCATCACAAATTATTACATAATTTTAAGCATAATGTTAATGCGACACGTTTAAATTTTAACTATGTATTCTAGATCTTTATTTTGACACGCTTCAATTCTTGTATGTTAAATTATGTTTTAAACTATTACAATAATTTTCTGGTCTTATATTTATTATATGACATGACATTATGTTAAATATGTTACATACGTCATAGGTTAAAATCAGCCACTTAATACGAATGTATTATTTATATTTTATATTTATTATGACTTATTGTTTTTTGTCGATCTGATCTTTGTTAATTTTAACGTCTCGTTAGACATATTCGTCACTCCAGATGAATTGGACGGAGTTCAAACAAATTTATATAAAACGTATTATAAAATGTGTTAGTTATAAATATTAATATTAAATCCAAAGTTTCATGAGGAGATTTGACGATCGTGTGAGTGAGTTACGCGTTACTTTATTAGTTGAATTTCAATATCTTATATATATGAATTTAAACACAGATAACACTACAGTTTTAGCAACCTGCGAGTGACTTTACACCGAGCGTTCGCGAAATCTATTGTAGTATGGTTTAAGAAGATTACTGATGAAGATTCCAAAGAGAATCGAAACGTTCGAGATTTTAAGATTTCAAATAAAGATGATATCAATACATTATATGGATTAACAAAATCATTCGTAAAAGATTTATTGCGCACCTCCATCCGCGCTGACTCTCATTAGCCCAGATTTAGATTGTTTTTATGATTTTAAGGAGAGGGAGTCCTTATGTTTAACATATTTATTTTTTTATTTCATTTCATTCATAAACGTCTTTTTAATATGGTATATCCAGCTTTCTTTTTTCAATGCTTTTTCCATTACAGTCAAACTTACGTAAAGTTAATCTCTGTTTTTGTTTTAACCTCCGTGCAAATAACGTTAAGTGATTTTAACCTCCCACATAATAATCGAGCACATATGCTAGCACATGCGCGTTTGTTTACGGAAGTCGATCCTAACAAGTTACTTTTATAGACGTTCGACTGTAATTAAATTAATTTTTAGTTAATAGAGATACGTACATTTGCTTGATATGTTATGCTTCTTAATGTCTGACGTTTTAATTGAAAAAAATATTTACAATATGTTTACTTTTGCGAAAGTCATAAGCAATCGAATTAGGTTGAGTGTGTATACTCCATCTTCAGTGTGTTATTTTTGTAATGTATTGAGCTTCAGAGTTAAAGTTTCAATTGAAATGTCGAAACTATTTCTAGTTATGTGACGCAAACGGTGCAGTGCAGGATCAATGTTGAAATCATGATACCTTTCTTGCAAATTTCCAATAGACTCGTAGTTCACAGAAGGGTAAATTAGGGGCTTCTATCGAAGCTATTAGCCCGGAAGCGTAAACGCGTGCTATCGTTTCAAAGCTTGTAAATGTAGACACAGAAGTGTCTATATAAATGCGCGTTGAAAGGAGGATATTGCAGCACAACAGAAAGAGGCGTTATGAAGGTAGATAAATATATGTACGCGGATGATGCTCAAGTGAGTGTTCAAACGGGAAACGAGGGAAAGAGGACTCGCAGGGGTGGTCTGCGGGAAGATAAAGGGCGGTCGAGAAGTAAGAATTCGATTATCTCAGCGGATGCTCGAACTTCTCTCGGATTTCCTGGTGCGGATAATGGAGCACTCTTTGAAGAAAGCTTTTGCGCGCGACCGAGATACCCGGTTGCTGGCGTTCTCTCTTTCTACCTTTTCTCTTACGCATCTGCTTCTTCTTCTCTCACGCACGCGCTACCTGCCCTTTTCTTTTCTTCTACGATTTCTCATTCGTTTCATCGAATGAAAATTCAATGCTGTTCGCGGACGAAAAGAGGCAAGGACGAAAGAGACGAAATATCTGTAGGTAGACTGATGACAGAAAGGATTCACGCTACGCGCGAAGTAACAGGGAAAGTTAGAGAGAGGAAGTGTGTGTGTGTGTGTGTGTGTGTGTGTGTGTGTGTGTGTGTGTGTGTGTGTGAGAGAGAGAGAGAGAGAGAGAGAGAGAGAGAGAGAGAGATAAAGTGCCATGCTAAAAGCGAGGAACAATACCAGAAATTTTAGCTGGCAGCCGAGATAGACGGAGAGAAAATTATAGATAGAAAGAGATAGAGATGTTCAACACGAGATAAAGGGGTTGGAATCTCAGGGCGGAACGTCTGTCAGCCTCGCCGTGGCTTTTGGCTTGGGCGGTGAATTCGGCTTTTAACGTACGGCCTGAATCACCCCGTCGCGTCGCCAGGGGTGATCGAGTATGCGCCTTTACGAGTAATGTGTTAACTCTGCTATATAACTTGATATTATCGCATTTTGAAACATGTAGTTATTAACTTTAAATCATCGAAAATATCTACTTAGATTATTAGATTTATTTTTAAAACATAAAATTTTTAATTAAAAATAGTAACAAATAGCGCCGATAGAGCTGTGTATTTGTTAATAATTTTTATTAAAAAATTTGGTGTACCACAGTTACTAATATACGTGTAAAATATTAGCCAAAAACCCTGATTAAATAAAATTAATAGTTTTTAGCAAAAAAAATTCGTGCCTTTTTTACTCTTCTGAGTATATAAATGTTCTCCCCTTTTAGGCTGCCGAAATTAGTCAATTCTTTTATCTCTTTTTTTCTCTTTCTTCTTCCCTCTTCATACATGTATAAAAATTATATTTATATATTTATTCTCTTCGAGTACAGTAATTAAGCTTTTAAATGTCGTATTTTCGTTATAGAGAACAGTTTGGTAATTAATATTTTACAAATAGATAATTTTTTATTCTTGGCTCCTTTTAGCAACTGTCTGTTTTGAAAAGTGAGGGTTGGTATCAATCGCGCAAATACTTTATTCGTGAAAAATAACGTTCGCTGCTTTTTGTCCGAGTAGAAAGATTTTACCGTAACATGTTATCTGTTACCTCGTCGAAAGGGATACCGCCGTCAAACGCATGCCAGGAAAGAAAGAAATTTTTTGTCTGTGCCTATATGTCGTATATATAAAGCCGCACTAAGAGTCATCAATCATCTCGTACTTTTTTGCTGCCGTTCGGCAAACCAACAGAGAAAATCTTAATCCACTTCTCCTTAAGGAACTATCGTCATTAGTTGCGCTATGTTTCACTCCCGATAATATCGCTGACTTTTTCTACCGAAATGTTTTGGCCCGTCTCGTTTTCATTATAACAAACTAATCGAGATGTTAGTTAAGTTCAAAGCGAATTATTTTCGTTATTTTTTAAAATAAAAATAAGCTAGCTCGAATAGTACTTAATTGTAAATGAAGAATTTACTGATTGATGAGAGATTATGCACAAAATTGAATTCAAGTATATAACGTTATTTAGAAAAATAATGCTATGAAATTAACTTATAAAAGATTCTTGTATGTGAAGAATAATATTTCTCGAAACATATTTTTCGGGACAAATACTGGTACGTAGGAATTATCATTATTTTCAGAAAAGAATAGATTTGAGAAAATAAAGGAAGGCTATTCCAAACAATCTGAAAATTGTTGTTCATTGCGTATACGTCATAACAACTCGAAATTACGAGGTTTGATTTATTTAACTAAGATTCGTGGCATCCGGCAGGTATTTCGTCCCCTTCTTCAATAAGCTTAGTTGTTAATTACCACAGGGGTCTGGATGGCGTAACAATAACAAGTTCTGAGAGTGTTTCTAAATTTCAGCACAGGTAACCAAATGAATTGAAATGCAGCCCAGGTTTTAATTTCCTCTTCTTTCCCACTATCCCCTATCCTTTTCGTCTCTCTC
>NW_017305408.1:846201-848427 GCF_001594115.1 Trachymyrmex septentrionalis | reverse complement strand
CTCTCTCTCTCTCTCTCTCTCTCTCTCTCTCTCTCTCTCTCTCTCTCTCTCTCTCTCTCTTATTCCAACGTATACAATCACAACAAACATGTATATAGGGAACGAGAAAAAGGGAGAGGAGGGAAGAGAGAAAGAGAGAGAGAGAAAGAGAGAGAGAGAGAGAGAGAGAGACCTGTGTGGCACTACATTGTTGGCTTAACTGCTCGTGGAAAATTGGGTGGGCAAAGCTTTGACGGGTTGTTTGGTAAACAGGCTCATGCGTTTACGCACAAACTGTAGGCAGTATACACTGTATCCCTGCTTGTGATTCGTCAATGCTCCCTTTTAGTACGTGTTACCATAGAAAATAACTTATCGCAAAGAGATTTTCGCAGTCTGTGGCACAACTGAATTGTGCTCCGACGCGAAGCGCATCGAGCTTAGTTGAGAGCAGCGAAAGATTCGAAGCAATAATAATGATTAAAACTATGATTTGAAGAGCTCATTTGTGGTAGGTGGTTAGAATGTCGCCAAGAAGACGGTGAGAAAGGGGATGAAATTTTTGAGACAATGGCATTGTGTCGATAAGATGACCAAGCGGGAATTGTGGTCGAAGAGAAAGCGATGGACGAATCCAAAAGAATGAATCGACGTGAGTTGATTGAGAAAAAAGAAGCGGAGAGAGACGGCTTGCGGTCGTGCCTAGCAGTTTTAGGAACTTCCTTCGCTGTCTTCCTTCTTTTACTCACGATAGAATTGACCGTTTCTATTTTACAGCTCCTTTGTTCTCATTTAATTCTTATCCCGGGCTTATTGCGTTCCGTCGGCGTCGCCCCGTTGCGATGTACTTTAATGGAATCCATTTACGATCGGCGATCGGTGTTACCGCGCGCGCGGCACAACGAATGCCACGTGTGAGGTACAAGAAAAGCTCTGCTGAAACAGGACCGATGAAGTAGAAGGCAACGCGCGAAGCACGCGAATTTACAGTACGAATTTATTAAACTCGACGGCTACCGGGATTTTTATTAAAGGGCAAATATAGCGGCCCGCCCGTAAAACGTTTAGTATTTGGCGCACGAATAGTCCGCAATTTTTTTTTTTTTTTTTTTTTTTTATCAATTTCTCTCGATTTTTCATTGTATTTTCCTATCTGGCTGCGAACGAAGTGATAGTCGTCGCACGACACGCGTTACCGGTGATGGCTTTCCGTCATTCAATTAAGCGAGCCTCTGCCTATTGGCGCCACGAGCGGCTTTATTGTTGAAATTCTGATCCGTTCATTCTCAATTTCTTTTGCAGCAATTTCGCGTGCCACCGATTTTCTGGCGGAAGCCAGTCGCGTTCCTACTATTTGTCGGTTACGGTAAAACGGGGCAAGTAACTTATTTGAAAAAAATTCTTCACCGAGAAGCCTGCGATCGTTCTCGGGGCAATTCTCCTTGCTCTCAGAGAGCACGACGCGATAGCGAATGTTGTAAAAGAAAAAAAAAAAAAAAAAAAGTACTCCGCGACGCACTCGCGTTAATAAAACCTAATGCAAATCAATCGGACAGCGTGCGGCGTTGGAGATTCTGGTTACCGGTGGAAATCAAAGTTCAATTAACTTTTCTGCGAGAACAATCGGTGGCTGATGAAGCGAGGGCGCGAGGATCGCGATTCGCAATCCCGGTAGAAACGCACAGTGTTCGCAGTTGCAGGATACTATGTTGCGTCCGTATGCACTCGCGGATTCTCCAATACGCATACGCGAATATGTGCATGTATATGTATATATTCTCTCTCTCTCTCTCTCTCTCTCTCTCTCTCTCTCTCTCCTCTCTTTCTTCCTTTCTCTCATTTCTCTTGCAATACACTGCCGTAGAAAAATACTCGTTTGTTTTTCGCTGTCTGCCGACCGCGAAACGAAACTCCTCGGCTATCTCGCTTGGAAATACGCAATTCCTGTACTTGATTAGTTTCCTTTGCGCTAAAGGGATTTTTAACCCGACCAGGCATTCAGCGGGTAGCAATGCGCACGTTAATCGCGCCTCTGCGTCGGCAAGGCTTTAATTCGGCCTCGGTATCGAGCGATAGTTTTCAACCTGCATAGCGAATGCGGAGATTTCCATTAGTTTCCGTACTAAAACAACAAGAGGAACGGTCTACCGCGATTAGCTCTTATACACAATCAAGATCCGCGGATTCAAATTAACATCCGTGATTTATATTATTCTGTCGATCGTCCGGATAAAACGGGATATCTGA